>NC_051392.1:8743650-8751150 GCF_015228065.2 Penaeus monodon | reverse complement strand
TCCGCCAGGTTCTCCTGCAGTGCCACTGCATAGCTGGATGTGACAGTTGGCAAGTTCACGTCGGGTGGCCGCCCTGTGGCCAAATCCACTGGTAGCCTGAGCTCACGGCCAAACATGAGTCGGGCAGGTGTGAAGCCTGTTACCTCATGCACAGCAGACCGGTAGGCCATGAGCATGGCGGGCAGCTTGACGTCCCAGTCTTCCTGACTTTCCCTGCAATATTTGGCTAACTGTTGAGCAAGGGTACGGTTAAACCGCTCCACCATACCATCGGACTGTGGATGGGGGGTGTCGTCCGTGTCTTGCGCACCCCTAACAGCTCGCAACACTCACGGAACACTCGTGACTCAAACTCACGGCCTTGGTCAGAGTGCAGTTCAGAAGGCACACCAAAACGGGTAATGAATTCATTCACTAACACGCCAGCCACGGTCTCGGCCTCGTGGTTGGGTAGTGCATATGCCTCAGGCCACTTTGAGAAATAGTCCATTACCACACAGATGTATCGGTTTCCTTGTGGCGTGAGAGGCAGCGGACCAGCAATGTCTATTGCCACCCGTTCCATGGGTGCTCCCACACAGTACACCTGTAACGGGGCACGGTTCTTTCTAGCGGGGCCCTTCTTTGCACTGCACACATCACATGCTCTACACCACTCAGACACGTCACTTCTCATGCCCACCCAGTAGAAGCGTTGACGGAGACGGCTCAGGGTCTTTTTCTCGCCCAAGTGGCCACTGGTAACACCGGCATGTAATTCCCTCAGCAACTCAGCACGCATGGCTCTGGGTACTACAACTACCCACGTGTCACTGTCCACTTCACTCAACTGCACCCAGCGCTTCACTAACAAACCGCTTTGATCCACTCGTAATGTTTCCCACTGGTCCACCAGACACTTTGTGGTGGGGCTCTCCGCAGCCACGGCCTCCCAACTGGGGCGTCCACTGAGAGCCTCAAGCCACCGGACAATGGGAGCAAGGTCAGAGTCCTCACGTTGTGCCTTACGCCACTCATCATCCCCTTTAGTGGCGCATTCCAGCACCTGCAGACGGAGGCACACAGGATCAGAGTCCTTCTGGACACAGTGTGAGCAACTAGCCTCACACGGGCTGTCAGCGTTGCAATGGACACGACCCGGGCGGTGGACGATGTGGTAGTTGTACTGTTCAAGGCGCCCTAACCATCTTGCCAGCTGACCCTCTGCTACCTTCAGCGACTTCAACCACTGTAGGGCAGCATGGTCAGTCCGGATGGTGAACTCGGCACCGTAGAGGTATGGGTGAAAGTGCTCGAGACTTCACCACCGCCAGCAACTCTTTCCTTGTCACACAATAGTTGCGTTCAGGCCTGCTGAACTTGGCACTGTAGTAGGCCACGACATACTCATTCCCGTCCTTTATCTGTGACAAAACTGCCCCGATGCCTTCCGCACTAGCGTCAGTGTCCAACAGGTAAGGGAGCTTCGGGTCCGGATAGGGCAAGACCGGTGCTTCCACCAGGGCCTTCTTCAGGTTGTCAAATGCAGACTGACACGCCTCGTCCCACTGGAAGCACTCCCCTTTTCGTGTAAGTCGGTGGAGAGGAGCCGCTACACTGGCGAAGTCCTGTACAAAGCGGCGGTAGTATGTGCACAGGCCTATGTAGGTCCTGACTTCCGCCACATTGGTGGGAACTGGCCACTTCTCCACCACCACCACCTTCTGTGGGTCGGTGCGCACACCGTCTTGACTGACTACATGCCCCAGAAATGGCACCTCATGCTGGAACATCGAGCATTTCTTGGGGCTAAGTTTGAGGTTGGCCTTCCTCAACCGCTGTAGTACTTCCTCTAGCCGCTCCAGCTCCTCCTCGAAGGTGCTCCCGAAGACGATGACGTCATCAATGTAGACAAGCGCCGTCTTCCACTGCAGGCCATCCAATACCCTCTCCATCAGACGCTCGAAACAACCAGGAGCATTGCAGAGACCAAAGGGCATGACGTTGAATTGCCACAGGCCTTGCCCAAAGGAAAAGGCAGTCTTTGGCTTGTCCTCTTCCACCATCTCCACCTGGTGAAAACCCGACTTCAGGTCGAGTGTGGAGAACCACCTGGCCCCCACCAATGCATCGAGTGTGTCATCAATTCTCGGCAGTGGGTATGAGTCCTTGATAGTCGTGTCATTCAGCGCCCGGTAGTCCACACAGAAGCGTTGTGTGCCGTCCTTTTTCTTCACCAGGACTACCGCTGATGACCATGGACTGTCTGACCGTTCAATCACCCCCTGTGCCGCTAGCTCATTGACAGTGCGCTGCATCTCTTCTCGTCTGGTTGGTGCAATACGTTGGGGGGGGCTCTTGATAGGCAAACTACTTCCGGTGTTAATGCGGTGCTTCACCAAACCTGTGCGGCCCAGGTCCAAGTCACCCCTGCTAAACACATCTGCATACTGAGACAGGGTGTGACGCATCTTCTCTGTCTGTGCTTCCGTCAGGTTAGGGGCGCTCCGGTGCGCCAAGTCCTCGAGGAAGTCGGGCAACGGCCCCACACCAACCAACTCCTTGCTCCCCGACGACTCTTCTGGACGCTCCACTTCCTCACAAGTGCCCAGCTTTGCACCAGCTGGCACCTTCTGGGCCTTATCGGAGAAGTTGGCTACCAACACTGTAACTAACCCCTCCCCTGGTCCAACAAGGCTCCGCCCAACCGCTACACCATCAGCCAGCTGCAAGTTTTGGTTGGGCTCCACGAGGCCCTCTACTCCACGCATCACTCTTGACAGTCGACACCGGATTCTAGACTCTGTCCTGGGGGCAAGGTGCAGTCGCTCAGCCGTAACTACCTCTGCACAGCCAACCTCTGGAAGCAAGGGCACCTCTTCACCGTGCACCCTCACCAGCTTCCGTCCAAGGTCGACACACGCCTTACTCTGCGTCAGGTAGTCAAGGCCCAGCAAGCAGTGCTCGTCCAGATTGGCCACATACACCGGCAGCCGCTGCACCGTGCTGCCCACGCCAATACGAGCCTCCACTGGCCCCTTGAGCTGCACACAATGCCCCGTGACACCACACAGTCTCTGTGGTGCGTCTGGAAGTTGCATATTGGCCAACATATCAGGCCGTACTAGGGTCTTCTCAGCCCCAGTGTCCACTGTCAGGCGGCATGACTTCCCATCTATTGAGCCCTCCACCTGCATCGTGCTGGTTCGACGGCAGCTTACCCAAGTCGGGGCCTGTGAACCAAGGACGGCTGGGTTTCGGCCCCCTTCTCCAGAGTTTTCCTCCTGTACCACTTCCTTAGCCTTAGGACATGCACTCAGATGGTGACCATACCCGCCACAGTCCTTGCAGCACTGCTGGAAGGCATCAGAATCCGTCCAGTTGAGAGGACGTGTTCTCCACTCCCTCCGACACCGACTACGTCTGTGCCCTTCCTTACCACAGCCCCAACACAAGCCTTGAAAAGTGCTCGGGCTCACCTTCCTCAATGCTACCTTCTCCACTTTAGCCTTCCGGCCCTGGAGGTCATGGCGGGGCTGAGCAGCTGGCCCTAGGCCACTGGTTGCCTTCAGGAAGGCCTCGAACTCCAAGGCCCTCGCCAGCGCCACCTGCAGGTCCTCAGGGTGTGCCTGCTTGAAGTAGATTTGCAGCTGCTGGTCCTGCAAAGCATCAACAAAGAAATCGCGGGCCAGGACCACAATCATCTCTTCCGCAGCTGCAGGGTACGACCTCCTTACCAGCGCCTCCACATCCTGTGCCAGCTGGGACAGTGTCTCGCCACGCTCACGAGTCCGCTTCTTCAAGTGGGCCCGATATACCTCGGCCTGGTGGTGGTGCCCGAAACGGCGTTTCAAAGCCTCCGCCACACTGGTGTAAGAGGCATGTTGGGATGCTGGCAGATGCCCCAACACTTCCACCGCGGGGCCCCTTAGCGCTGTTACCAGCTGCAGGGCCTTCTCTTCCTGGCCTCCAGCCCTGGGCAGATGCCAGCATTTCAAATTGGGCGACATATGCCTCCCAGGCCACCTTCCTGTCGTACTCAGCTGGCTTACGCCTCACAGAATGTCTGGAGGCTGAGGGGCTGCAGGGTGGAGAATGCGTGCCGTGAACTAACACGCCCGGAGGGGAGGAAGGGGGTGAGGGAGGCAACGAGGCGGGTTGACCGGGTCCGAGTTTGCTGCCACCTATACCCAAGGGAGTGGTTCCGATGGGTCCCCAGCCTTCTGCAGCGACCACTGGCTCTGACACGACGCTGTGAGGCCCGGGGGTTTCCTGCCACGGACCCCAGGCAGACCCTAGTAAATCTGACACTCTGGCATCTGTTGCCAGAACCTCGTCTGCCTTCTCTGCCTGCAACATTACTACCTCGTGACGCCGCCTTTCCTCCTTCACATCCTCCCTCAGGCCCTGAACCTCGCCCTTCAGAATCTGCACCTCCGCCATCAGTTCACTCTTCACGCTGTTGCAGGCCTTGCCGGTGTACTGCAGAGTTTCCATCTTCACAGATGCAAGATTGCTCTGTAGCACCTCAACAAGTCGGCAGAACTGTTCCTCTGCCTTCCTTGCCTGCATCTCGACGAGAAGGTGTGCCTGCTCGTGTGCCCTCTGTGCCTGCTCTTCTGTCCTTTGTGCCATTTCCTCCCTCATACCGGCCAGCATGGCAGTGATCAGGTCCATCTGGCTCGGCTTCACCTCACTCGTGCCTGCCTCAGTCATAGCCTCCTCTCCCTCATGGCTGCCGCCATCTTTGGACAACATGATAAATCGGCACGTCTCACTGATCAAATATCACAAATCCCACTCCTGACACCATTTGTTACGCCGACCACCTCGTCTTTTTGCCACCAACACAAGGCAGGCCAGGCAGACGGCGTGCTATCCACAGGGTCGTGAACACTGAACAGCTCCAAGAGGCACTGAGCACCACAGCGTCCCAGAACACCAGGAGGGAAAACGCCAAGTGGCGAGGCAGGGCACGAAATAAACACAAAGTTACAGTCTTTCCTTTATTTACACAAGTTATTTACCCGTACACTTTTCTATAGGCACAATACAGGGGGGAAACCAGCATGTCACACTGCACGATACAGCTTATAACAGGGCAACATAACGTTTATCAGGTCACAAGGGCACACACGAGGTCTTCACAGGAGCAGCACCCAACCCCGTCTCTTGGCTTGTTCCTCCGCTCCTCCGCTCACAGCCAGCTGCGTCATGTTTGCCCAGGTCCCTTCATGTTAACACATGTTTCGCACAGAGACAAAGACCCACTGCTGTAGCAATATTTTAGGAACTGAACTTGATGCTAGTGGTTAAAAAGGTGTGTTTATTGATAGAGAGGAATATTGACTCTAAGGATAAGTGAAATCATCTGATTGCAACCCAATTTAAAGGTTGCAGTATCATTTATAAATTGGAAGGCAGATGTTATAATCATAGTGGATATCAACTTGTACTGTTTTTTTTTTATTTATATTATCATGATATACAACATCTATTTCTTTGTATTTGTACTTCCCCAGGGACAAGACTGTAAGGGTATATAAGTGGCAGGTTGGGGACACCTTCGAGCAGGTCTCATACTCTCCTCTGACTGGCCACACCTACGGCATCAACTGTGTACATTTCTCACCCTTTGGGACAAAGTTAGCCTCTGCGTCTACTGATGGTTCCACTATTATTTGGGATGTGAAAGTAAGTAAGCAGCGAGATATGTTTTGCTGTGTAACACTGCACCTGTCATTCTGTATATTTTATAGTTGGGCTGGATAATTTTTTTTTTTTTTTTTTTTTTTATTAATTCATTTGTTTTTAATTTTAAGGGGTGTTTGTAGACTAGGATTGGATTTTTGTTTTCTTTTGTTTTTTGAGATGAGAATATATGTGTGCACCAGCTCTGTTTATTGAAGTTGATTTGTGTCAGAGTCAAAGTACCAGAGGAGTGTCCCCCATAATCATGTAAAAAGCTGTGCATACCCTTGTCACACATGATATTTTTTCTCTCTGATAGACAGGGAGCAGGCTGTGTTCGCTACAGCCGGCGAGTGAAGCAGCAGTGCGAGTATGTGCCTTTTCTCCCAACTCTGCTCTCCTGGCCACTGGGGGTGATGACGACACAGCAGCGATATGGGACGTTTCAACCTTGGCTCTCCTCAGGTTAGAATTTTTATCTCTGATTGGATGTGGCCTTGTGTCGGTGGTTTCTTTTTTCTTTTTCTTTTTCTTTTTTTTGCCCTTTCTGCTCCCTTCTTTTCTTGTCCTTTCTCTTCTTTTCATTTCATTTCAGTTTTATTTCAGTTCATATGTTCTGTGTCAGGACATTAGCTTCCTTTATATGGGTTAAATTTTAGCAATTAGTGTTTATATTTCTTGATTAACTTTCAGCAGCAATTAAGTGGTGTGGATGTGTCATCAGAAAACCTTTTTCTTTTTTCTTCTTCTTGTTTCCTTCATTTCATAAGCATCAGCATCATGATATCACATCTCATGATTGTCTTGATGTAGCCTGAGATTTGCAATTTAGTAACAGGAAAGTTTGATATCATGCACATTATAAATTATAACTAAAACTATCATACTATACACTATTGATGGTTGTAATGCTAGTCCACTACTGTGTTCCAGTTAACGTGACTAGTGCAAGAGATAATAACATCCATTTGAAAATTGTTTAACGTCTTGTAAAATCTTGAATATAATTTGATTCAATGTTAGATTCCATACTAATCAAGAGATATATATATACTTCTTTTGGGCCAAAAGCTATTTTAATTAAATGAGGTGAAACTGAGTTAACTCATGTAGATATTTTCAAAAGAATTATTGAGTTTTCCTTTCTATTTAGTGTAATATTGTGCCTCAGTGAAAGTTCATGGGGTTATGGTAATCAATGAAGATCTCTTTTAGTAGAAATTTAGGGAAATTTTGAAAATAGATATTTCAAAAAGAAAACAAATCATATTAGTAAGTCTTTAGAGGACTAAATAAACCAATGACTTTCCATTACAAGTGCAGGACATCTGAAGAAAACCCACAGGAAGCATGATATAGCCTTAGTTTTTATCATTTAGTAGATGAGATTCATTAATATCCTCCAATGCCATTTGTTCTCTTGAATTTATGTAAAGCAGAGTGGAAGACCAGGCTGCATCAAGACTCATTGTTAATGGATGTCAGATTTTGCAGTTTTCCTGCTGCCTGTCCTGTGGTGTATGAGTGTGTCATTTATCTATTAGTTTGTGGCCTTGAAGTTTTGAAAACCTGTGTGGGATGTACAACTTATTCTCACAAACATCTTTTCAGACACAGGCAATCCCCAGAACAGTGTTTGTTGAGGTGAGTGAGAGAGACTAAAACACTGAAGAAGTGAACACAAACAGTGAATGTGCAATTGTGCATGTTGCTCTGATCAGTGTTCCTCTAGGAGATATCTCCTACTTCTGTGATTAGTTGGTGTCGGTAATTCTTATAGTCCACTGATTTTAATAAGGAGGCAATTGCATGGTACATAATGTGCGCTAT
>NC_051392.1:8731150-8736150 GCF_015228065.2 Penaeus monodon | reverse complement strand
CAGCCAATGTTCCTCCCACAGAATTCCTCTGTCCCATTACACAAGAGCTGATAGATGATCCCGTCCTATGTGCTGGTAAGTTCCTCCTAGGAAACTAGCTACAGATAGCAATCATGAAGATGGTTATGGATGTCACACAGATCTAAAAGAACATGTAGTATGTCTGATCTGACAATTTTAAAAGAGCACATAACTCACCAAGAGTGGAAATACAAAATTTTAGCCATTGTTATTAACTTTCCTTTCAGATGGATTCACCTACGAGAGAGTAGCAATGGAAGCTTGGTTGGCTAGTGGCAAGCGGACAAGTCCAATGACCAATGAGAAGCTCTCCCACCTTACACTTACTCCAAACCGAACCCTAAGAACACTTATACAGAGATACAAGGAAGAAAACATGTGACCACATTGTATTATATGAGGTCGAGTTTACTTTAGGATTTTATAGGTTGCATAGCGACTCTTATTCCATCAAGGGGATTGATTTAGATATAGAGAAATCTGGTCATGAAGGCTATGGTATTGGAGTATATATACAGTATATATGTACATACACATGCACATGCACATGCATAATCATACACAACACATACATATTAAAGACATGAATGTTGATCCAGCAAAAAGCAGAGCTTGTGTCAGTTAAAAAAATCAGAAGGAAAAAGAGAAACCTATAGAGTATAGTCAAACAAAGATTGTTGTACAATGTGATATCCTGTATTCACAGTAGTTCCTAGAGAAAGGGCAATAGTTTTAGCTACTTTACTTTGTAAGGCCAATGAATAAACGTTCGGCAGAGCAAAGGCTAAATAGAGTAATTTTTCTATGGTCTGTGATATTATAATATACCAGTGTTTTTAGCTTTCTTTGGTATATTCTAATGGTCAAAATAACCATTATTTCCATTAATCTAACCAGGCTGAGTGTTAGGTCAGCCTGTTGATTGGGGATTGTGATTAAATACAATGAATTTCTAAATGTTTTCAGAAAGGATATTGAGAATTTAGACTAGTTAAAAAGGCAGCCTATGAATAAACTAATGAAAAGAATCCTATAAGTATGTGAAGTTGAATGTGTAGTTTTTTTTTTGTTAAGTCAGTAGTAAACCAGTCCTCACAACATTGGCCTTATACAGTATGTTGCAATCATGATGACTTGGTCCCCACCATTCACATTCATGAAATGAGCTGCTTAGGTTGGGCCTCTTTAACCGGTAATTGTGTCAATCATCAGCACACGTTGCACAAAGTGAAATGTGTAATCATGGCTTGTCGAGAAGTGAAATGGGGAACGACTGTATCAGAGTATCAGTGGTGGCAATTTTTGGTGAAGTATATATTTATAATGCTGTATCTGGTATAATGTATTCAGAAATGATGCTTTATAACAATAAGTGTGGTATCAGGAATTGTCTCTTGAGTAACAGGGATCTTTTTCATGCCTCACAGCTCTTTTGTTCTGTTTTTGTTTTATTATGTATTTAATTGTTGACAATATTGTTGAACCTTTTCATTCTTTTTGAGAAAGCATATGCAATATGCATCTGGCTATCAGAATCACATCATATCGTATGAATGTACAAAATGGCCATTTTTATGTTTATTATACAGTTGTAAAAAATTCTAGTCCTTTGGCAGCCCCTTCCTTATTTGCCTTTGTAAACACAAATCAAAGGAAAAGTTTTTATGAAGTAGGGTTGTTAGTAAATTCAGGTAAAGTTCCAATTATGCAATAATTTTTGCAGCATTGTTATTTTATTGCGGAATTGAAGTCTATTGCTGCAGATGAAAAGTCTGTATATGTGAAACTAGTCATGGGTGATGGAATGACTGTGAAAACTATTTGTGACACTGGATTTTTTTTATTTTTTATTATAGTGTTTATGTATTGTTGTTAGAGTAGTTTTAATGTATTAGAACTTTTAAGAGTAGAGTACAGATAGCTATGTAGATTTGTATACACTGAAGTGAACATTTTTCTTTTGTGTTGTTAAAATGATTATTGTAAAATATTTTATTATTTTATTAACAATTTCTCTCTCTCTCTCTCTCTCTCTCTCTCTCTCTCTCTCTCTCTCTCTCTCTCTCTCTCTCTCTCTCTCTCTCTCTCTCTCTCTCTCTCTCTCTCTCTCTCTCTCTCTCTCTCTCTCTCAAATTTGTGTATTTATTGTTAATTATTTATGCTAAAATGCAAGAAGTATTTGTTGTAAAAAAAAAATCAACTTAATTATTTCTCATACAGTCAAGTGATAAAAATTTTGATTTTATGATATATGAAAATTTATTTTAATTGTCCTGTTGAGAGAATCAGAAATATCATTAAAGTTGATTGATGTTCTATGAGATACTGGCAGTCTTATTGAGAATGTTAAGTCAGAAGAAACTTATTTGTACATCTTTCTTGCATGTTTTGCTCTGTATATAGCCATAATTTTTTATGTTTATTCCCTGCCCCCATCCCACCCCCTTAGAGAAAGAAAAATTTGTTTTAGTGCTGACCATTTCATACTGGTTCTGGTTATTGAGTACACTAAGAAGGCATGTATTGTTCTGAAGAAGACAACAGAACTCAAATTGGATTACTTTTAAATTTGTGAAAAGTTAATGTTGGAGAGAGAAAAATCAACATCACCATAATTGCCTTAACCATCAGGTCTGTGGTGGGCTCCTCTAGGATCTTTCATCATTGTTGTTAAACTTTTCCATGTTTCTTAGTTGATTCTCCTGCTCTGGGGTGGATGCCATGTGAAGATGAAGTATGTAGAGGAAATGAAACACAGCCATTATGATAAGGGAAACACGAAATCACTGGCATTTTGAGTCAGACTTGACACCTCAACAGATAGTAAGACCATGAATAGTTTTTTTTTTTTTGCCTTTCCTCTCATTTCTGTGGAAGTACATAGCTTTTAGTAATTTAGTCAGCTAATAGGTCTGTTAACTAAATAGGTACAGACTGATAGGAATACAAGTACCATTTAATAGTTTTTCTTTCTAGTCCTGCAGGATTTTAACTTGATGGTGGAGGGCATTAGGTAGACATGAATAAAATCCTTTATATTTGAATTATTTAGAAAAAACAAACATTTGTAACACTTGCCATCTACTATTATGTAAGGATTTAAAAGCCAAGAGGAAAAGGCAGACACAACCAGATGAAAGTCTGGAAGAGCAGCACACATGCTCTCCACCCAGTAATGGAACTCATGTTATCTAACTCGTTTTTTCCAGACTAGCATAGGCAAGAAGGGGGAGGGTAGTAGAAACAGGGTAATTAGCAGGTGGATTACTCTGTTTCTCAATGTTCAGTTTAGGCTGGATAATGTTTAAATAAGTTGAATATTTTGTTCAATCCCAATTTATCAGACTTTTTCATTAGGCCTGTACAGACAAAGAAAGGAAGATTTTAATGCATCAGTGTCACAAGACATTTGTGAGATTAGAATAAATATACTGTATCTTCTTTAGGGCACTTATTTATTGTATAGATATATTTTGCATTCCAGAAAAGAATAGAAAAATAATCTTAGGAAATTATTTTTCATAGATTTCATCAAATCACAAAATGCTGATAATTCCTCAGCTAAAGGGGAATATTTATATCTAGACTGGTAAAGGTAAATGAGAGGCATTTGGGGTTATTGAAGTTTCAGTGTTGTAAGAGTTACTGGAGTATTGTTCAAGCATAAACTTTAGGATGCAAGGCCACACCCTGCTATCTAAAAAAAAATCTCAAAGAAGCTTTGTAAATACATTAGTACTGTTATTAAAAAAAACTTTGTATTTAAAATTGAGAATGTGTTAAAGGAAAAACTTACTTTTCAACAGTACAACTAAGTAAACTAGGTGGATTGCAATAAACCAGTTGAATTTTTGTTTACTGAAATGAGACTAAATGTTTGTTGTTAAACTGTCTGCAAGCCCATTTGTTACTATAACTGAAGTGTTTTGTACTTGCTCAACTTTTAGGGGAAGTTTTCACATGCATTTAGGCTTTGGCTTCGAATGATTGTCTTGATTATAAGATGTGGGTAGATGTCCTCATGTGTAGGTGATATTGTATGTAATACATTTTGCACTTTTCATACATGAGAAACTTATGATTTGCAAATAAATATATTCACAAATGTGTTTTATATTTATCCTTTATTTTTATTGTAAGAGGAAAATTATTTGTTTTAAAGGTAATTTTACTATTATAGATCTTTAGATAAGAAGCTCTGAAAAAATACATTAGTAATTAAATTTCTAAACTGAATTTTCTACCTACTAGTTACTGGAAAGCATATAACCACAAATCTAGATGTGTTAACAATTGCATGAAAAATTTCTAAGCTGTTATCTATTAAGGTAAATGCTTGGGGATGGTAGGCAAGGGCATTCCATTATATTTCTTGAGAAACCGGACTCCACAGCAGTATAAACGTATTAAGATAATGCTGGAGTGTTATCCTTGATTTTCATTTTTTTAAGGAAAAATCATTTCTGAAATATGATATCAAACCATATGTTATAATAAAATACCATACAAACTGACACAGAGAAAACTAGGAAATAACTATTCACATGGTGTCGGTTATGCCTTTATTACAGCATGTGATAATTGGAAATGAACATTAAAATGCATTGTGTAATTCAAATGGAAATTTGAAACTACCAACGAAGTGACGCATAGATGTCAAATATGTCATACATAGCTATGCATTCATCACTGACCATCAATCCTCAGTTGTTAGTGTGTACAAGTAGGAGGCAAACAGAGCAAGGGGGTGTACTGCAGTTGTTTCCACCCTAAAACCAACAAGACTAAAGAGAATAAGATGCTTTGAAAAAGGAGTTTGTATCATTTTCCCCGAGGATTATATGAATTAACCAGCTCCATACGGACAATGAAACTCAACTTATTCTAGTTTTGTATGGCATATGTTAGTATCCTTCAGTATAAGGGATAGTTAAACCCATATATGGCGTCATTAAATCCAGTAATTTAAAGAAAGAATT
>NC_051392.1:8716150-8723650 GCF_015228065.2 Penaeus monodon | reverse complement strand
TACATATGAACCAAATTACCTATTACACAAAGCATAATGCTGCTATGAAACAGCTCTCAACTATTGCTCAATAACCAAATAAGGTGCTTATCATTTGTGACAATGTCTAAGTGAGAGTTTAATAATCACAGAGATATTTATATACAACCCTGACTTAAATCTATCTACATATTTCGCCCTCATTACAAGCTCCTGTATTCACTAACAGCAAGATATTTCCATGTTCCATTTTATTGAATAATACTCCTTTTATCTGACACTGAACATAACTTGTACTAAGCTTATGTCAAAATGTCTATGTCCAGGGCATAAACACTTACTCTGTCCCAGTATGACTAGACAATGAGCACCATATATCAAGTTAATCTTAAAAATTCTGTTATTTTTCCTTGTTAATACCAAAAACATTTCTTGTCTTCGGTTTGTAAATTACGAAACATTTCTTCAGCAATTTCTTTCAGTGCTTGAAGGAAACTTCTGTTGGATCCTCGTGCAGGGTCACTGTCCGGAGAGCATCCACATCATGAATCTCCAGAAGGGCTCGTGTTCCGTCATTGAAGGTGAAGGACAGACCCCCATCAATCACCAAAGAAGCATCAAAGCAGCGAGACTTTACGCCTATTGACCTAGCAAATCCCCGAGGCTTGACGCATTCACTTCTCATGGGTGAAGAGACCAATTGATCTCTTATAGTGTACACCATACGTGGCTCCTCTGCAGAATGGGCAAATGTGTAAGTGACAAAGCAGAAACTAGAAACTCTGAATAATACTGTATCAACTCATACAAACATATTAATAAAAACTATTTTGATATTAATACTGAATATTAGCAGAAAGAAAAATCCTACTGATACACATAACTCACCTGGATTTGTGATTAGCATCTCATTAAACTTATTAGTAATCTTCCGTACAAATAAGGTATCTGAATCGCGGATGGCAAAGCCTGTCTCCTCCTTCACAATAGTCAGGATTTCTTCCATATTCTGTTCTGTTAACTTGTTCACATTATAAGTCCATGAGGTTGAGCCCGTCCCTGCATAAGATTTTGAAGGAAGCAAAATTATAAGTCTCATATGGAAATGCCAAAAAGTGTATTCTACAATCAAAGTTTCAAATAGAATGGGGTTAAAATACACTTACTCTAGCAATTTAACTATTATAGATTCATGAATTGGAAATGAAATTACTTCATGTTATCAACCTTGATTTGAAAGTCAATAAAACACGCACCACACATCAAGCAGAGAGTGCACAAGATAAGCACTGCTTAATAACTCATTTCCATCAGAACATATTTAACAGTGGAAGAGGAATGGGAACCAAAATGAAGAGGAACAAAAAGAAGTGGAGAGAGAAAAAACAATACAATGAAAATCTTCCACCAATAACTAAAATGAGCATTTTTCCTAGAATTTATTCATGAGGATTTAACCACTGTTGTTTATATTTGTTATAAATAAAACATACAAAAGCAACTAGTTATTACAAATGTACATACTACATCAAAGCTAAAACATTTGACAAGTATGTTAGGGAGTAGTAACATAGCAACACATTCTTTTAATTCTCAAATTATCAACTCTGCTTCATTACTGCAATCTTACCAAAAGATAACTTTTCAAACATCAGCAACATCAACAGCAAACAGCTGCATTAACTGTCTGTTCCATGAACTCTTACACAACTTTAAGTTTAAAAATGGCCATAACTCATCCAAAAACTGGTGTATTATAATAAAAGTCAAACTTGACATGTAAAATTAATCCAATCCATTGGTCTATTCAAGATTTACTGCTCCAAATTCATTTTTTCTTTCTTTCTTTCTTTCTTTGCCTCAGAGACCATAGAACAGAATACACATGCAAATAATGGCCAAAATAGCCCATAAAAGCCAAAGCTAAAAGTCAACTCTCACACACACACACAAATCTTTGCTCCAGAAACTCTTACTGGTGTCGCCATAAGTATCTCCCTGCCATAATGTACCTACAAAAACTTGGACTTAGAATCTGCATGCAGTAAAATACAAATGGAAAGAAAGAAAATGAAAGAAAGTTGGAGGAGGAGGAGGAGGAGGAGGAGAGGAAGAGGAAGAGGAAGAGGAAGAGGAAGAGGAAGAGGAAAGAGGAAGAGGAAGAGGAAGAGGAAGAGGAAGAGGAAGAGCAAGAGGAAGAGGAAGAGGAAGAGGAAGAGGAAGAAGAAGAAGAAGAAGAAGAAGAAGAAGAAGAAGAAGAAGAAGAAGAAGAAGAAGAAGAAGAAGAAGAAGAAGAAGAAGAGGAAGAGGAAGAGGAAGAGGAAGGAGGAAGAGGAACATGAGTAGGATGGTGAGGAGGAAAAGGAGGAAACTGACAAGTGTGGTGCTGGTGGGGTGGTGGTAAATGAGGAAATGATAAAGAAAGTGATAAAGATGGTGTTGATACAGCAGCAGACAGTGCTGGAGGTGGTTGGCAAGGTCATGAAGATGGAAGTGATGCCCTCCATGAAACAAAAACAATTGCTCAAGTTAAACTGATGCTTTCTCACTTCCAGGACATGGTGAAGCTTGCCTCTTTTCCACTTGCATTTTCATTCTTGGCAACTATAAGCATCCAGTATCCATCAGTTTTCTTTATTTTAAACCTTACTTCAGCAGGGAAAGCCACATTTTTACTGATAGCAATCTTTACAAACTTGTAATACAGAAGCATAATAGCTTGTATGTTAAATTTTACATTTTACAAGTCATGATATTGGTACTTTTGCTAGAAATGATGATGATGATGAGAGTTGTGGGTGAGAACATGGTAGTAACAAAAAATAACAAAAATCATGATAGTAACACTTTCTTACATCATCAAATTAATTAAATATATTTTTAAGGATGCTATTAAATCAATTTGTTGGTGAATTTATTTATCAAACTATTAGCTTATTATCAGAAGCACCATGATGTGGAATGTCTGAATCAGATTATTATCATACTGAGAAAGATCCACTAGTATTGTCATGCAACATAACCAAAATGCTCTACTACAGACATTAAGACACAGTTTATGTAATTAAGAAATAACATTTTCTACTACTGAACCTTTCCTCTTTTACTTATCATAAAGACTGTATCCTTAAAACATAAAACTTTACATACAGGAAACCAGAGTTGAAAGGCTTCATCAGTGAACAAATGCTACTTCAAAATCACTATGACCCTATGTTCTTGAGAACCTCAAGAGCAAGTGGTCTCTAGACACGGACACTCACCTGTGCTGGCGATGAGTCCTGAACACTTCTGTTTGATCCCCTTGTTACGATCAAAACTCAACTCCAAATACGACACTCTGGCTGACACACATTCGCCAATGAAAACCTGGGTTAGATGGAGGAATATCTGTCACTCTCAAAGAATAGGAATTGGACAGAAAGTTAGCAATATCATGACTAATGAAAAAAAGAAAAGAAAAGAAAGAAAGAAAAAAAAAAGCTCACCTATGCCAAGCAAAGGATACTACTGACATGGGTTTCCTAAATTCCTTTATGAAACATGTAAGATTACTGGAAAACTTTTAGTCAGTTTATCTTATCTGTAAAAACACAAATATAAAACAAAATGTCATATGAGCCTGTCACATAAGGTATTGGTGGCAATTTTGTATTACAAAATTTGAAGATACAACCACTAATTAATCTGCCAATTAAAGGATATTGGACAGCATTCATGCTACACAATACCAGACTGCATGAGAAACACAAGCATAAATGTTATACATGAAATGCTGACATTACATAACACAGCACACTCCTCGTGTCCTGGGCAACTCATCAGATCCTTCAGTACCTTAAGTGTTTAAGCAAAGCCAACTGTGGGCATCATCCTCTAGGAGTCAACCAACCTCATTAAGGGCAAGGACGGGTAGTACTCTTCTAGGTAATCCAGACTCATCTGTTGATGGTGTATTTTCCTTCAGCGTACGTAACTGCAAGTCCATGTCTAGGTATCTGCACAAGAAGTATGTTAGTGCAATTATGAAATAGGTTTCTGTTTTTTTACATTTGAATAATGGCTTGTTTTTTACAACATTTTTATACAGTCTTTATAACTTAACGGTCTGTGCTGATGTACCTGTACTCAGGATGTAACAACTGCTGGTCATGCAATTCAACTGGTGGTCTAAAGATATTTTCCCCAATAAGTGTCACACGAATTCTGCTTCTGAAGGTCCAGCGAAACTTTCCCTGTAAAGCACCAAGTATTAGACACTTTCTATAACAAACATAAAGAAGAACATATACTTTTAGTACTATATAATATTCCTGGTTTAGATAAGTCACTAATAATAGGTTAGAAAACAATTCTGATTTTCTTTCCAAATTCCTCCTCTAAAGGATAAATTTTCATTAGAATATTTTGAAGATATCTGTCACCAAAACTACCTTTAATAGTTTATCAATTGCCTCCTTCACATCCACTGAGTACTTCTGTGGGAGACACAGCTGTCCTTTTGATCTCATGGGATCAGAATTGAACCCTATTAGAGGTTTGTTTCTCTCTAGAACACCAGATGCTGCAAGAAGGAAGGTTCCATCGCCTCCTGTAGTCACTATGGCATCTGCCCATTCGATGTTGGGGTCTGAGTAATCAAATCGATACACCACTTTGGTTTCAATGCCAGCTGCTCTGAAGACACTGTTTACTGTATTCTCAACACCCTGTAAAGATGTTGATTCATTAGTATTTGGTATAAATGAATGAGAATAGCAAATTGTTCTATATTATGTTTAATAAACATGAGACTATATAACAAATAACTGTTTAGAATATGGCTGTGACAGAAATATAGTATACAATCTTGTAAATGAACAGATATGACATTCACTCCTTTATAATAGATTTAAACTAGCTAAATCAAAGATAACTGCTCAACCAAATATTAGAAAAGACACTCACAGTGACTCAAATGATCCCCACAATGGAAGCCTATAAAACCTGTGCCACAAATATTCTGGGAAGACAGATCCTGAATACTGCCCTTAAAATATCCTCATAATAAAAAAGAACAATCCAGGTTTTACACTGGCAGATTATCTGTAATTGATTGGCCTTTAACAGAGCACAAAACATAGAGCTCATGGTGGTTGCTTGATGTAATCCTATTTTCAACAATTACCAATAACAAAATGCAATAATCTTGACACAAAACTAAAATCTGTAATATGGTATCAAGGTAACTGAGTTATGGTGAAGAACACCCTCACCTTGTGGATGTAGTGGTGGTAGAGTAACATATTGTAGTCTGAACCTCTGTTTCTAAGGCACCTCTCTAGTTGTCTCTCAGTCAACTCCGGGTGACGACGCTTTTCAAACTCATATCTTGACAATTTGGTGAGAATCAGTACTTTCTGTGGCTTGAAATTGGCTGGTTCCAGATGTGCTGGTTCTGTAGCACTCATAGCTCTCTGGCTGTTGTACAAGCACCCTAGACATAAAAGAGCATAGTGACTATATACAAAAATTACACATCAGAAATATGTACCAGAAATATGCAATTAAGTAACATCTGTGGAAAGTAATCAAGTTAGTGACCAAACATCAAGAAAGAAAAGTAAAGTCAGTTAACTATAAAGTTAATCTATGCTTTCAGTAACCATAATATTGAGAGGAGTGTAAAATATTCAAGGACACTTCATGAATTGATGAAACTATGATAATGACAATATTCATCTATTCCTCAATTGTGACTATTAATAATTTACCTTTTTTTTTTTTCTTTAAACATATTTCTGAGATTAGTGCAGCAATGTGAATGTTCCTAGACTGAACAGAAATATAATCAAATAAAGAAAACCAGATGAATAGTCTCAGTGTTCTTCTTAATTAGAATCGCGTTTCTTAAATAATACCACAGAATGTTAATAACATAAATCTAATACCACAAATCATAATTTTGGTTACAAGTAACACACAGGAAAAGTAAACAAATATAAATGTAAACAATGTATGCTTCCCTTCAAAAGTTTCACAACTTACCTCAATATCTAATATATGTTAGTATTATCCTCTACCTTATTAAACAAGTAATAGAATTTAACGCTGTTATTGCACGCTGTTTAAAATATCTCGTCGGAATTACTTTAGAGAAAACTGTTACACAAACTTTCTCGAATACAGTACCTGCTCTCCTGGGCTTCCATCCCCGTAGATTAACTATATTTTTCAACAAGTTCATGGCTGAACAGACAAAATGATGACACTTATTCTCCGGAAATTACTCGAGATAAAGCCTCATCAAAGGACATCCACGGGAATATTATAACGAGGCTCGGTTGAGGTTCAGCTGATGATGACGGCGCTTCAGGATCGAGGCTCTTGGGGGCATCGGCTCGCTATCCCTTTATTTCCTGGATTTTAGAATTATTATTCCAATGCCTCTTTCCTTCTACTTTCAATCCACAGGCGATTTTATCTAACCGGTTTCTGGGATAGAGGCACATTACAGGGATGATTAATGCCATGCGAGGAGACAGAAATCGGCACCAGTTGCCTCTTGACCCGAAAGTTGGGCATGCAGACGAAATTATTGAAAACCGACTTATTGAACTATAAAGACCGCGACAGACAAAATGTGCAAACCGATGATTTTGACCGTAATCTCTATCATCTAGGAAATGCAGCGCAAAAGAGGAACATGTTCTGGTTAGAGGCGGATCTCCCTGTGGGGTAGGGGGGAGGTGCCCCCTTCTGGTAGGACACCTGCCCCAGCCAGTTGCCCGGGAGACTTTTTAGCTCCCAAATTGTGTCCACAAGCTGCTCAAACTCAACTAAGCCATATATTAATAGAATGGTGTCTTCAAGTTATAAATATATATGATCATTACTTGTTATATGCATAACTTTAACTTTTATGCATCTTTTCCCTATGGCTTCTTCTTCCTCCTATGTAAAAAAAAATCTAAATTCGCAAGTGATAGTACATTAACTTCAGAAGTAGTGGCAGTAACAATAATAGAGGGTAATGATTTAATAATAATGATAATGATTATATATATATATATATATATATATATATATATATATATATATATGCGTGTGTGCGTGTGTGTGTGTGTGTGTGTGTGTGTGTGTGTGTGTGCGTGTGTGTGTGTGTTGTAATATACCATACGATGTGTGTGTGTGTGTGTGTGTGTGTGTGTATTATGTGTGTGTGTTATGTGTGCGTGTGTGTGTGTGTGTGTGTGTGTGTGTGTGTGTGTGTGTGTGTGTGTGTGTGTGTGTGTGTGTGTTGTAATATACCATACGATTTATATATACATATGTAATCAATTCCCTTAATTTCGTCTACATAAAAGTTTTACCTGAGGTATTGATGTCGCTTTGACCAACTGGGTAAAACTACTATCTGCCAGCTGCTTGCTTGAGCTTCGGTAAGGACTTATCTGATATATATTTCTGATGTTTCGTATGAAATTGTGCACTAATTTTGTGAATTCTTTTCATCTCTTTCCTTACAACAGCGGCAACAAG
>NC_051392.1:8708650-8711150 GCF_015228065.2 Penaeus monodon | reverse complement strand
GAAGGGGCATGAGCGGCGAAGGCGCTGCCAACGGGAGGTCAGTCGTGGCGACGCCCATTCTCCGATAGCAGTGGAGGTCGTGCGAGGCTCCGACCCTCGCTTGGAAGGGCGCGGGAGGCCACAGCCGGGAGGTGAAGCGAGGAGGAAAGCAGTCATGCGCGAAGGCCAGCCGGGTCTTCTTTTGCGGCGTCGCCAGCGTCATCCCGAAGTCCGGAGGCGCGACGTGAGGGGCCCTGAAGCCCGGCGACGAGGAGGACGACCCATGGCAAGGCGCGTAGTCCAGTCCGGGCATGGCTTCGTGAGGGCCCACTTCGCCCCGCCCGACCTCCAGCCGAGGGTGGGGGTCGCTGTTCCTCATGAAGTCGAGATTCCTGAAGAGGTCGTTGTTCTCCCGGAAGGAGATGGTTCCCGGTGCGTCCTCCTCGTGCCTGTCTCGCTTGAGGCTCCTCCAGGCCGTGGTGGTCCCCAGGTCTAATCTCAGGGACGCAGGATCGTAGGGCGCCAAGGAGCCAGGAGAGCTCGGAAGCTTTGCGTCCATGAATCCGGGACTCTGAAAATCCATCCGGCTCTCCGTCTTTGCCTCCAGAAGGGCGGGGGGAGTGGTATTCGCCAGGGCGTGCGGCTTAGTGTCCAAGATCACCGAGTCGGTTGCGTCCAGTGACCCTACGCATTTGGTGTCCACGGGGCCTTGTGGGGGGGTGTCCATTACCCTCGAAGCCTTGATGTGCGGTGACACTACAGTCCAGCTGTTCCTGCGGGCTTCGGGTGCGAGGGCCAGCGGGGGGGAAGGGTTCAGCGGTTCCTGGAGGAAGAGGGAATCTGATACGCAGATGCCTTGACTGTCGGTGTATGAACCGCCGAACTAATGTACGCCAGGATTAGATCAATGATGATATGAAATGAGAGAGAAGAAATATCATGAAGTGCATACATTGCCGTATGTACATATTAAATATTTAATTATACACTAATTTTCATTTTATTGCAAAACAGGTGATATTTCACTCCGACAAGCTGTTCAAATCGCAAACCTGAGCAACGTACCAGACGTGGGGGCTCAGGCATGACGGTCGGGGTCTTGCAAGGGCCGGGGAGGGGGGGTGGGAGATGGGGGTCGAGGGGGAAGTATAGGACGAGGTGGGGTACGAAGAAGAAGATGGCTTCAGAGAGGGCGCTAAAGTATAAGAGGGGGCGTCTGAGAAAGAGGAGGAAGAAGGGGAGGACGAAGAGGAGGAAGAAGAAGTGGAGGGAACCGTGGTAATAGCGGGGGAAGACACAGCACAAGAGGACGTCACGGGAGAAGAGGAAGAGCGGCCCCTGAGGAGGAGACTTGGTTGTTCATGCTCAGCTGTGCTAACTCGGCCGTGGCCTGTGTTACGTAGTCGTAAGCCTCGTCGCGCTGCTGGGTTGTGACTTGAGACCTGCGGATAAAAAGGAAACTACATGGCAAAGGTCAAAAAAAGTTTTTCGGTCAATATCACAGCAGAAGGATACGGAAAACACACAACCAACACACACCCACAAACACACACACACAACACACACCCCCACCCCACACACACACACTTACACCACACCACACCACACAAAAAGCGAGAGAGACCCACAGAAAAGAAAGAGGAGGAAGGAGGAGAGAGAAAGGAGAAAGAGGAGAGAGAGAGAGAGAGGAGGGAGAGAGAGAGAAGAGAGGGTAGAGAGAGAGAGAGAAGGAGAGAGAAGAAGGGAGAGAGAGAGAGAGAGGAGAGAGAGAGGAGAGGAGAAGGAAAAGAAAGAGACGAGAGATGAGAGGAGGGAGAGAAAAGGGAGGAGAGAGAGGAGAGAGGATGAGAGAGAAGATAGAGAAGAGAAGAGGAAGGGAGGGGAGGAGGAGAGAGAGAAAATGAAAAGAGGAGATGAGAGAGAAGAGAGAGAGAAGGAGAAGGAGAGAGAGAGAGAAGAAGAGAGGTAAAAGTGGGGGAAAAAGAGAAGAGGGAGAGAGAGAAGAGAGAGAGAGAGAGGAAGGAGGAGGAGGGGAGAGAGAGGAGGATGAGGAGGAGAGGAGAGAGGGAGAGAGAAAAGAGAGAGAGAGAGAGGAGAAGAGAGGAGGGGAGAGAGAGAGAAGAGAGAGAGAGAGGAAAGAGAGAAAGGAGGGAGAAGGGAGAGAGAGGAGAGGGAGGGGGGAGGAGAGAGAAAAGAGGAGAGAGAGAGGAGGGGAAGAGGAAAAACGGGAGAAAAAGAAAGGGGGAAAAGAGAAGGGGGAAAGGGGAAAGAGGGAAAAGGGGGAAAAGGGAAGAAAGAAAGAAGAAACGGGGAAGGGGAGGGGGAAAGAAAAAATTGGGGGAAAAAAGGGGGAAAAGGGGGAAAAAAAAGGGGGGAAAAAAAAAAGGGGGGGGGTGGGGGGGGGGGAAAAAAAAAAAGGGGGGGGGGGGGGAAAAATTTTTTTTGGGGAAGGGGGGGGGAAGGGGGAAAAAAAGGAAGGGGGAGGGAAGGGGAAAAGGGGGGGAAAGGGAAAGAGGGGAAG
>NC_051392.1:8696150-8701150 GCF_015228065.2 Penaeus monodon | reverse complement strand
CATCGTCCTGTCTTGTGCAATGAAATTCGTACACGTGGAGTCACTCTCAACACGATCCAACATTTTCAAGCAGTCTTTTCTAATAAGATATACAAAGGTATAAAATACAAATTAAATAATACCCATACAAAACATTATGAATTTAATAATGATACTTTAGCAACCTGAAGCTGGAAAGTGAAGTTAACAATGTATTGCTAAATTAAAGGAATATTAAATATTTACGAAACATAACCAAACCCTTTCTCTCTTCAATCTCATTCTTAGTTCGAATTCAAACTTCCCAGACAAAAAAAATATATAAACTTTAGATCACAAATGAGAAAATACAGACAGACAGACAGAGAGGAAAGCAGGTTGCTAACCCCTGTGACCTTGAACAAAAAACAACGAGCATAACAACCTTGTCTGACAGTTAGACGCCTACCTTCGGGCATTCATTTTGGCCAGCCTTTTATTCCTCTGCCTTTCTCCGGCCCCCTGCCTACTCTGACATTTTTTTCCCCTCGCTCTTCGCTTATCGCCTCTCTCCATCTCTCTTGCTTTGGTCTTCCCGGTCTTGCTCTCACCGCTTCTCTCTCTTTCTTACTCTTTATCACCCTCCTACGATAACTCTTTCTTTCTCTCTATCCCTTCTCACTCTCTCTCTCTCTCTCTCTATCCCTTCTCGCTCTCTTTCTATCTCCCCCTCTCTCTCTCTCTCTCTCTCTCTCTCTCTCTCTCTCTCTCTCTCTCTCACACACACACACACACACACACACACACACACACACACACACACACACACACACACACACACACACACACACACACACACACACACACACACACACACACACACACACAACACACCTCGCTCACACGCCCTCACCTCCCGCCGGCCCAGAAGTCTCCCCACATCATAATTAACAAGAATCCGGTAATGATGTTGGTGCTGGTTCCGCCCACTCCCTCCTACACTTACTCCCGCAATAATTTTGTCACATATATCCCTGTTTGCATTAATTGAATAGTGGTGGAAAGTAGCGGCAACCGCTTATTACCAGCAGTTACCGCTCGCTGGTAACTTGGCGGGAATTCAAGAAGATTGTTACCTCCTCGCGTCTATTAGGATGACGACCACGGGTCTTTGTGTGGGGAAAAGAGCCTTATTGATATGGTGTTGTCGCTTCTGAAGGGAAAATTATATTATTGTTCGAAGGTGCATCGGCGGGAGCTGTGGGGGGGTTGGGGATGTACATATGTCATTTATTTTTGGTTAGCTTTCGTTTTTAAGAACACCGGCGCATTGTCTTGATGCGAGAACACGCTACACCGACTCCATCATTTTCTTTCATGGGACTTATCTTAATATGATATACATGTAAAAAGAACGATGATTATATCATTCATGAGACATTTGATACCACGAATAGAAAAGTCACACTCTTAGTGAGAAGAAAATTCTGATTTTTTTTTCAGGGATAGAAATAACATCTGAGGATAGATAATTAAATCTCCATGTCAACTTAAGTCAACATGTCGTCACACAAAGGAACATGCGCCTTTCCTCTCTTTTGTAAGAGTACTGCATTTTGTAAAGAAAAAAACATTATATACTTATTATATATATTATATATTATATACATACTATATATATTATATCAATCATATATATATATATATATATATATATATATATATATATATATACATATGGAAATATATATACATATATATATATATATATATATATATATACATATAATATATGTATGTATATATACATATACATATATATATATATATATATATATATATATATATATATGGGGGGGGGGGAGATTGCACACCACTACGCACATCATGCTGGTGTATGTGCATGTGCGTGTGCGTGTGCGTGTGTGTGTGTGTGTGTGTGTGTGTGTGTGTGTGTGTGTGTGTGTGTGTGTGTGTGTGTGTGAGTGTGTGTGTGTGTGTGTGTGTGTGTGTGTGTGTGTGTGTGCGTGCGTGTGTGTGTGTGTGTGTGTACATATACATATATAGACACACACACATACACACACACACACACACACAAACACACATACACACACACACACACACACACACACACACACACACACACACACACACACACACACACACACACACACATACACACATATGTATATATATATATATATATATATATATATATATATATATATATATATATATATGTATTATATATATATATATATATTAAATATATATATATATATATATATATATATATATATATATATATATATATATATATATATATATATATATATATATATATATATATATATATATATATAGCCATCATGATGAAGAATTATGACGCTGAAAACATGGGAAGATTTAGTATAATAATTCATTAATCTTTAAAAAACTTTGCAATTCTTATTTTTGATTTGTTTTCGAGGACGTCACAATGTGTGTATATGTCCAAACACACACACATAAAAACGTGTGTGTATGTGTATATACGTGTGTGTGTGTGTGTGTGTGTGTGTGTGTGTGTGTGTGTGTGTGTGTGTGTGTGTGTGTGGTGTGTGTGTGTGTGTGTGTGTGTGCGTGCGTGTGTGTGTGTGTGTGTGTGTGTGTGTGTGTGTGTGTGTGTGTGTGGGTGTGTGGGTGTATATAGATGCGGTGGTTTCAGACTTAGTCTTGTTCAAACCCAGGCGGCCTATCCAGAGCCAGATTAACTTACTTTGGCATTTGTAATATTTTAATATGTAATGTTTAAGTTATCATGTTTTAAAATACTAATGAGTGTCATGTTCTTATAGATAACACTTCATGTACCTTTGTTCATTTTTGTGCAAATATCTCCTAGATTTAATGCTCTGAAAACGTTTGTTTCGACTGACCTAGTGTGCGAATAGGTGATATTACAACAGACACTTTATTTAGACAAACAAACCTCTCCTGTAATGTTTAGGAAATAAATACAAAAGTATACATATTTACAAAATATTAATCCACAAGATTTTTTTTCTTCCATAACCAGAAACTCGTTACAATAACGAATTTCAAAGGTATTTTCCTAAAACTGTAACGGTCTTCCAGCAATATCCTTAAATCGATGTTTCACGCATGAGAAATAAGAAAGAAAAAGATGGGGAGTAGGAGAGTAAGAGAATTAATGAATAATGACTTTTATCTGCGTATTCCACAAGTAATAAAGATTTACTAATGGCAGATAATTTTCAGTTGAGTTCGTATATTTGTCTCGTTGAGCTGATATGTTTGAAATGTTCTGATACAATATATTCTGGTTAGATATTGCAAAATTATGTAAATTAAAGGTTTACATTCTCATTGTAAAAAGTGATATAAATGAACGATTAGAATATAAACACATAATCCATTTCTGTTGTCAAGAAGAGCATATGATCTGCTATCATGATAAAAGACAAATCAATGCAAAGTATAATACGAATGATAATATATACTCTTTAAACTTGGTCGGAGATTTTAAGATAATTTCCATAATTACTTAAGACTGAAGGCATATAATGTAGCAATCGAAGAATACGAATAATCTGAATAAATCTACATACGAAGTCCCTTTTAGCGTGTCCCGAATATTGTCTCGAGGCTTCAGATAATGCTTATACTAAGGTGTTCGAAGCTTCAGTCACGAACGTCATACGCTATTAATTTCTTATGACTATCTTCTTTATCCATTTATTCGTTTATTTTTGGGGTGTATATGTTTCCCAAGCTTAGGTTTAGTTAGACAGAGCCTGACCGACAGCGGAGAGAGCTCTGAGGTTGCGAAGGCCTATCGATAAGCTTTCAATACAAATCGTTGTCAGCCATAAGGGTCGATTTTGGTTTTGCTCTGTCTTCCAAGAGTAAAATCATGAAGCAGATTTTTTTTTTCAAGGACATGTAATACCTATCACCTGTTTACTATAGTTACACCTCCTTTCACACACACACTTAAATATGGCTGGGGAGGATAAGTTGAAATAAATAGGGTTGCTCAGGGCACATGAGTATGCACTTTTGCTTTATTATTTTCCTCTCTTTCGCACCTTTAACATTATCATTCTATCTTCGACATTTTATTACGAATGAACACACCTCGGTTATTCTGGCATAGGCATTCCAATCTCAAACTAAATAGAATGTGATAATAAAAAAGACGATATATAAATATATATATATATATATATATATATATATATTCATATATATATATATATATATATATATATATATATATATATATATATATATATATTAAAAGCATGCCAGACAAACCTAAGCAACTGGAAACAAGTCATGAAACCAATGAAATTTAATATGAAGTTTAGCCATTATCCAACGCACCTCTTATGGCAACACTTCATCCCTGGCGTGCGAAATACATCACTACAACGTATTAATTCTACGGACTTACCATGACGTATTTAATTAGATATTTATCCTCATTACCCAGTTGCCGGATATTTTTTTTTCCTCCAAATTACCATCTAATGAGAGAAAACAGACAGGAAAGTGTCATTAAGCACGTAATTGCGTAAGGATGATGTGTATAAATCCTTGGTTATGTAGGCAAATACACTTAGCAATTGGTAGATATCTTGATGATTTTTTCCCATTCTTAAGACGTGACTGATATACAGTATAGGGACGCATAAGATACTGAAAATCATACACAGTATCTACAGAAAAATATCAAAGAATTCACAGTTGCATTGACGATTTCACAGCAGGAAATTCGGACATTCATACAGAAAACGCGGCAAAATGTATCCTTTGGAATCCCAAGCCAAGAAAAAAAAGACAGAAATTAGAATGAAAAACAGGAGGGGGGGGGGATTTGCAAACTATAATGAAAACACAGACAGGAATGACGAATGAATGACAAAGAGAAAATTATACCAAAGGCGCGTCGTTCCGGCTGTATGCAAAGACGACGGTTCTAGGAAAATGGGCACCTGTTCTTTTTGTCATCTGTCAGTTGATGAGTGGGAACG
>NC_051392.1:8676150-8691150 GCF_015228065.2 Penaeus monodon | reverse complement strand
AACAACAACAACAATAATAATGATAATAATAATAATAATAAAAAAAAAAATAATGATAATAGTAATAAAATAATAATGATAATAATGGTAATAATAATGATATACTCATAATAATAATAATAATAATAATAATAATAATAATAATAATAATAATAATAATAACAATAATCATCATCATCATCATCATCATCATAATAATAATAATAATAATAATGATGATGATGATATTATTAGCATTAATAATGATGATCATATATAATAACAGTAATAGTAATTATGATAATAGTAATAATGATAATGATAATAATTATGATATCATTATCATTCTTATTATTATCATTATCATTATTACTATTGTTATTGTTATCAGTAATGATGGAATGATGATGATAATAGTAATGATAACAATCATATCAAATGTTTTCCTCTTTCGAAACCCGCCATCAACATAAAATGCAACAGACTAACAATAAAAAGCAAGTAATACTAACAGCAGTGCTAAAAAAAAACAATGAAAATATGATAATGACGAAAGTTAATGAACTTATACTGATGATAATGAAACAATGGCAGTGGTGATAATCGTAATAACAGAAGGGTAACAGTAATGGTCTGTCAAGATCTCAGTATTCTCTGTGTTCAATTGCAGATGGTATTGCAATTGAAGGCGGTAAGGAGAGGCCGCTACAGCAAATTATCTACCTGCCCCAGGTGATCTCGACGTAGACTAATTGAAAAACTTGTTAGGGTAGTTGCCTCACCCACAGCTGCTCGAGAGGGATTTCAGTGACTGATATTACCTCTAGGATCACTATTTATAGGTTCTGGGCCAAGACCTTGGGATTAAATTTGATTTTTCTTCTCCTTCTCCTTCTCCTTTCTTCTTCTTCTTCTTCTTCTTCTTCTTCTTCTTCTTCTTCTCTTTCTTCTTCTTCTTCTTCTTCTTCTTCTTCTTCTTCTTCTTCTTCTGCTTCTGCTTCGTTTCTTTGTTCTTCTGAATATGGAGACAATGTAATGACCAGTGACACGCCCACAGACATATTCGCCGATTATGAGATGTTGGCTTATGCGGCTTATTCTCTGCTGGATTTCCTGTGGCAGTTAGCGGATGACTTACAGAGAAGTATAATCACGTTTCGGTGTTTTTTAAAGATAGAGTGATGAGAATGCGACTTTGACATACAAACTGGTATTTCTTAGGATCAGTTGTAGTAATATAAAGGCTCCTTAGAGAGTTCCTAGGCGTTCAGGAAAACAGGAACGTCCATTCTCAGAAGTGCTGGATGGTACCACTAATCTGCCGTACCATGCTCATGAATAATATAACATTCTAAATCCGTTCCAGTACGTGCTATGGTGGCATATAAACAGACCAAGTGTTAAATGAGTTAGTTGTCTTCTTATCTCAAGTTTTCTGTTCTATAACAGGAACGATGTCTTCTGCAAGTCTTGAGGATTGTTGTTCTTACGCGTGCCTTTAATAGAAAGATAGAAGATGGATTCTTCTTTACAAAACTGCTGGCAAATTGCTCTTTAAAGAAATAATATGAAAACCCAAAGGAGATCTCCTTTATTCGAGCTTCCGAAAGTTTTTTTTTTCATCTTTATCTCTAAACCTGGCAGGGATGTCACTAATTTACAAACCAGTGTCACCGACTAGCTACATCTGAAAACTCGTGGAGTAAGCGGTCAATTTCATGCTTATAAAAAAAAAAAATGGAAGATGAACCCCTCTATTTTGAAAACTGAAATCGAGCATAAGAGGTCTTAAGGAAAGAAATTATCACACGCAACTCCTGCACAACGACGCCAAATGTTTGTGAAAATAATTAACCTTGAGAAGATCTATAATACCCGTTGGAATCTTGCCATACTTACGAAGATGTACACCGATTTGAGATGAATATCCTTTACATTAACACCGAGTTTCTTTGCGCATAAGAAGTTCAAGACACGAGTAAAGGAAACGAATTCACCAAAGACTAAATCTAAAATCTCAAAAAAATATCGAAATCTCCCAATCATCTGACAGGAGTCTGGAAGGCTGCGTCCAAAATGACCCTGTTTGTCAGTGCTGTCGATAACGCTGTCAAGACCGTTCAAAGCCTGTCTGTTGGGACCTTCATGTAGATAAGGTCACACAGTACTGCCCAGATGGAAGATGAATAATAATAATAAACAAGCAAACCGTACGCGGCAATGCATTTCCATGGGTGAGGAGGAATCTTTCATCTTCGACTTAGAACTGAACCTTCTGTATATTGTCTAAGAGGGAAAGTCCTGAATCCAAAAGAACAATAGTATTAGTAATGAAAATGGAATTCGGCATTTCTTCGATTTTTTTTT
Source organism: Penaeus monodon (assembly GCF_015228065.2). Taxonomy (NCBI): domain Eukaryota; kingdom Metazoa; phylum Arthropoda; class Malacostraca; order Decapoda; family Penaeidae; genus Penaeus; species Penaeus monodon. The sequence continues at coordinate 8,688,804 of NC_051392.1, read as the reverse complement.
TTTTTTTTTTTTTTTTTTTTTTTTTTTTTTTTTTGTCAGTTGCCATCTGTTAATTTATACACTGAATTATGTAAGTCCAAAATTGAATTTCCATTTGAATTACCATTTTTTTTTTTTTTTTTAATAAAAGAAAATGAAAACTCAGAAGAACAGCCTTTCCTATCTTTCATCAGAACATCTGCATTGATAATGGAATTGATGATGATGAAGATATCGGTAATGATTATAATTCCATTGTTGCAATTGATTTATTATTGTCATCATTATCAAGAGTATCCTTTTTAATATTCTGATTATCATTTTATGATCACTGTCATTAATATCACGTTCAATATTACCTTTGTTATTATCATAAGTATATCATTGTTATTACTGACATTATCATTACTGTTGCCATTTATTATCGTTATTAAACTCAATACGATTATGATTATCGTTACAATTTTCATCGTCATTATTACTGTCATTGTTGTCCTTATAATCACCATCCCTCTGCTTATCTTGCTAACACAAATTTGATCACAAATTCAGTATTATTACACGCACTTAATGTAAAATGTATCCACGGAATTTACCGTATACTTTCGGTTGACAAAAGCTAAAAAAAAGAACTATATAACTGCTATATAATATCGACTGCTTACGTCATGTTTACGGAGAAAAGTTTTGCACACGTAATCGTTTAGGAGCATTATGATTTTTTTTTTTTTTTTTTTTTTCCTTTTTTGGTCATTGATAATGGAAAGCACATTACCTCATACCATTATTAATAGGAAATATATTGACCTAAATACATATATATATATATATATATATATATATATATATATATATATATATATACACACTTTTTTTTTTCTTTTTTTCTTTTTTTTACAGTCTCTAATGCATATTCATTGCAATTATCTCTCCACAAAAGCAATATAATCATAGATGTTCGCGCCAAAACATAAACAACAACAGAACGCAAATCCTGTGACTACAGTATCATCAATAATGATTTTCGTACAGACATATATAGCTTTTTTGTACAATTTTGAACACATCTTCCCACGTGTCTCTCTCTACGCATTTACATTCGTGTTCTAAAAGCGAAACAAAATTATATTATGAAGCATATAAATGTCCTTCGAAATATTGTCTCTCATATTTATGATTGATTGTTTATGTGTGTGTGTGTGGGTGTTTAGTTCCTTGTAAATATATGTATATATGTGTATATATGTGTTTATATATACATATATATATATATACATATATATATATATATATATATATATATATATATATATATATATATATAGACACATACACACACACACACACACACACACACACACACACACACACACACACACACACACACACACACACACACACACACACACACACACACACACACACACATATATACATATACATATATATATATATATATATATATATATATATATATATATATATATATATATATATATATATATATATATGTGTCACATCCATAATACTGGGTGTAAATTAGCCATCTATTGTCAGAATAAAACCCATTTGCATGTCGGGAATATCGTAATAATGATAGAGATGATATCTATGATATTGACATCAACGATGCTTAAACTCATGATTTGCCGCAAACGAAAGCATACATTTACATTTCCAGTTCCGCAGAGATTCTAAATTTATATCTTGTGGCAGCTTTCAAAATCAGCTCCCATTATTAGTGATTCAAGTGTCAATATATATATATATATATATATATATATATATATATATATATATATATATATATATTATATAATATATATATATCATGCATACAAGCATACATATATAAATGCATATATGTATATATATATATATATATATATATATATATATATATATATATATATATATATATATATATATAATCTAGTTAGAGAGAGAGAGAGAGAGAGAGAGAGAGAGAGAGAGAGAGAGAGAGAGAGAGAGAGAGAGAGAGAGAGAGAGAGAGAGAGAGAGAGAGACAGACAGAGACAGAGAGACAGAGACAGAGACAGAAGCTGACAGACAGATAGAGATGAAGAAAGATAGTACTGGAAAATAAATACACGAACAGATACCTAAGGACAAGCAGTGAAAGTGAGAGAGTGACAGGCTGTTTACAGTGATATGAAATCCGTTAAGGACGCAATAGGTGACAGACTAAACAAAGACTTTTTTTATGTGTGTACGTGCGTGTGTGTGTGTGTATGTGTGTGTGTGTATGTGTGTGTGTGTGTGTGTGTGTGTGTGTGTGTGTGTGTGTGTGTGTGTGTGCGTGCGTGTGGTGCATGTGTGCTTATGTGTTGCCTGTGTCTGTATTTTTTTTTTATGTGTGCCTTTTCTGCGGTTGTGTGCGCGTTTATCATACATGTGTGTATGATTTTTTTTTTTTTTTTGCAATGCCCGTGTTGCAAGTTTGATCTTCCAACGTTGCATCTGATTAGCAAGTCGACTCGACGCTGCTGTCAATTCCTTACACATGCAAATCAAGCACGACAGCCGATCTTGTAACAATCCAAACTGTTTTCGTTGCCAAAAAAATAAGCATCATTTAGAGACAAACAGGCAGTTAAAGATAAGCAAAATTAAGGTTCTAGCTGATCGTACGCTGATTACATGCACGTTAACAAGTCGAACCGAAGTGGCCTGCTTATCAGGTCATATCTCAAGAGGAAATAGAGGAAGAAGCAACGAGAGAGAAAGAGAGAGAGAGAATGAGAGAGAGAATGAGAGAATGAGAGAGAGAATGAGAGAGAGAATGAGAGAGAGAGAGAGAGAGAGAGAGAGAGAGAGAGAGAGAGAGAGAGAGAGAGAGAGAGAGAGAGAGAGAGACTTATATATATATACAGAGAGGAAAGGAAAGTTAAAGCAGTTATACCACATTAACGACGCGTGACTTGATTTTGGCTGCATTTCCTGATTCGCCGATATAAGAACAGCAAGATTATGGAAAATGATGTAATTTTATCTCCTCATTACATATTAGTACTGGCCTGCTACTCAAGCGTAAAATTCTAATATTAAATGAATATTAGAAGATAGAGTTTTCATTTCTTTAAGCACATATTTACATCTTTCAGACAGTCCACGAAACGAATCAAGCAAAATTAGTTCGTTATCGTCGGCAAATGAAACATACTCTTACAGAAAATTGAGAATTTACCTAATCAAAATGTGTATACTCTTCCTTTCTCAGTCCCTCTCTCGCTTCATCTCACTCTTCCCATCCCTTCTTTCGTTCCGTCTCTCATTCTCATCCTGTTACCTTCTCCTTCTCTCCCTTTTCCCTATTTCCCTCCCTCCCTCACACTGTGCTTAAGGGTGCACTGTAAAAGATGCTGAGTCACGATGAGTCAGCAAGTCATTCATCAGTGCCTTTTTTACCCTCTGTCATCATCTCATTATTACTGTGATAACGCTGATTAGATACCCTTGCTCTTTTTGTAAATGAATTCTGGAAACAGAGTAAGAAATTGCTAAAAAGGAAGAGATCTTTAAGGGAAAAAATAACATGCATTTGAATATTCCAAACGATAAAAAAGTTCGTTTTGTTCATGACCTTTAGAAAGAAAAAATAAACAACATAAAATCGAGAGAGAAACAAGATGAATAAAGAAAAAGCCAGACTCGAAAATACATGATTTAGCAGATATCTAGATAACCAAAAGAACAGGTAAATGAAAAGATAATTCATCTTTGTTATCTCTTTTTCTTTACTCCTCCTCACTTCCTTAATTTTCCTTTACTTATAATCGTCACCTACACAGGCCTCTTCCTCAGGACTTAATCAATCAATTACGCAAACAAATGAATGACAGATAGACAGTGGTGAAAATCTGTGGCCAAGGGAACAATCACTTTAAACCAACGGTTCACAACCTTTTCCATTTCATGGCCCGGACCAATATATCCTCATGGCCCCGTTCAGAGACTGTCACCTTTCCAGCTTCAGGCATTACTAATTATGAATGGTGTAAGTGTAATTATGAATGGTGCCTTAGGCTACAGGACAAGTCCATTGTATGGAAAGGTTCCAGTTTATTGATATGTGAGAAACAATTATCTGCAGCTTCTATAGTTGAGACAAAATCCAGTTTAATTCGAAGACAACATTTTCTTACTGCTCCATGACCCCTCAGAAACCAAGTTTGGGAACCCCTGCTCTAAATGGTACGGATCTAGAATGGAATTAAAGAATTCGTGGCCAGTGTGATCTGTCATAGAAAAATGAGTCTGCGAGGAAATCCGTTTTCTTTTAGAACTGAGATGTATCAGGAAAGTGGGATTTTGGGACACTGAAGGAGGTTTGTACTCTCAAGAAAAAAAAATGCAGAGCTAATCGTATCAGTAATCAAGTTTTCAAAACTTTGTAACGAGTGTCTATCACCATCAGTCTTGGACAATGCAACTCATCATGAGGCATCTATTTTCTGTTTGCATCATTATTCTCACAGAAATTATTCATCTCCCCCTTCTTTCTCTCTCTCTCTCTCTCAGTCTATATATCTATCTATCTATCTATTTATCTCTATCCTCTTCCCATTTCTCTTCTCTTTGATTTGTTTTTTTCTCTTCTCTCCCTCCCTCTTCAATCTCTCTCTCTCTCTCTCTCTCTCTCTCTCTCTCTCTCTCTCTCTCTCTCTCTCTCTCTTCCTCCCTCCCTCTCTCTATCTCCCACCTTCTCCATTCTCCGTCACCACCACAACATACGATGAAAAACAAGAGAAAAATCCTCGATGCAGAAGCGACAGACAGCTTCTCCTTGTCACTTAATTCAGGTCAGGCCAGGTCAAAGGGCACAGGTCAAAATCGGGACTCGCTGATGGACGTTTTCTTTGCAGCCTCGTTTTTTTTAAAGGGGGGGGGAGGGGCTTTTCCGTTCCTCTTATCTCATTTACTCGCGCTTTTCATTTTTGTCTGTTTGTTTTTCTGTCTTTTTTGTCGATCTAATTATGTTCATGTAGTTATTATTTCTGTTTTTTTTTCATTTTCATAGTTTTTAAGTCCTTTATCTCAATATATTTTCCTTTCTCTTCCTAATTTCTTAATTCACTTTTTTTCTATCTCACTGAATTTCTTGTTTTTCTTTTCTGTTCTTATTTTCTTTTGTAATGGTTTTCTATTTCTCTCATGTTTCGTTCTTTCTTACCATTTCCATTACGTGTCTTTACTTATACCTCTCTTTTATATTCTCTCTCTCTCTCTCTCTTTCTCTTCTCTCTCTCTCTCTATGCCTTCTATATATTATCATTGCCATTAGTTTTCTTAATTGCAAGCATGTATAATCTGTTTTATCATCAATTATTCTATTATTATTTTCATCTCTTATTCACCCCCTTCATATCTCCCTAATTTATTTTGTGGTTCTTGTTGAAATCGTAAATATTACCATCACCGAAAAATACAAACACAATAGCGTGTGTGCGGAGATTAAATAAAACACAGACATAATAAAATAGGAAGAAAAAATTGCTTTGTTTTCCCTTTCTTTATAATTATCCATTGTTTCTTCATCGAATTTTTTATTCCTTGTTTTCATCCCTTTTTTTGTCTTTTGTTCCGTATCCTCTTTCTTATTGTTTTACATTTTCTTCGATTTGGCTTCATTTCTTTCATTCCATTTCTCTCATGCACTTGACTTCGCATGTCTACATTCCTCTCCCATCCTTTCACATCTATTTTTATTTTCCTTTCTTCTCCTCTTTTCCTTTCCCACTCTGCAACACCCTAACCCCACCCTCTCAATCAAGTCAAAAACCCAGGTCAACTTAGGTCACAGGTTCAAGTCACGGGTTGAGGTCACGAGGTTCAGGTCACGCGAGGTTCACGACGGAGGGTCAGCTTTAACATCTTTGCCTGGCAACCATCAGAGGACTCCGGGCCTACACACACACGGCGACACACCTTGGCAACACTGCTGTGCAACACCTTGACAACACTGCTGTATCACACCTTGGCAATGCTGTTGGTAACGCTTCGGGACGGCTGTTCCTTTATATTTTTTATTTCGTAAGAGAAGGGGAGCAGGCGTGGTTGTATGCGTGTGTATTTGGGGAAAAGTATGAATGAGGTAATCTATACTTCTCTGTCAGTTAGTTTGTCCGTGAGAAGTACACGCGCACGCATGCTCAGCTGCACATATGTATGTAATATTGGTAATTAATATAAAAATTGTGTGTGTGTGTGTGTGTGTGTGTGTGTGTGATCGTACCATGTCTCCTCTGTTCTAACTTTTTCAGTGTTTTTTTTCACAAGCACAGTTCACGCATGGTTCTAATCAAGACATTCCATTCACATATTACAACAACAAGCTTAAGTAAGGATCTTGACACATTCATAAACAGCTATTATACAAAAAATACAAAATATGGCTTAAGCATTTTACACAAGGAACCCCGAGGCAACTTAAAATTTTCGTTATACTTTTCGAAACACTGTAAACTATAATTATTTCAGTCATATTTCGTTAACTTTTTAGCCACCCATAACGAGGATCACGAAATTCCTCTTATTTTTACTGTAGACAATACAAAGCTTAAGAATTTGTAAGTTAGATTCGTAAAACTAACTATTGTAAATGGCAGTTTCTAGAAATAATAAAAGAACATTCTCTCCGGTTATCAAAAAGACCTACAATACATGTTTAACGAGGCTACAAATTGCACTTTTGTAAGATGCATATTTCAGTGTCAAAAACATTTTTATTAGATGTCCACCGAATTAAAAGAGAATTATTATTATCACTGCTGCCATTTCCACACGAACAAATCTGAAGCCATTTTTATCACAAGACATTCGCGAGTACTTTATGAATTGCTCAGATTCAACATGCTACGGGTAGTATGTGACATTAAAACATATCATAGTCCATAACCACACACACCTAGAATAACTATGTTTACGTTTTTTTCATTCACTTTCATTGCTAATAAAAGGGTTCCCCCAAACAGGCCACTGCATCTGGATTAATAGGGGGAATATAATATCCGTACTTACCATAGTGCTACTGTAATGCTAACTACGATAACTGTAAAACCCTAAAATATTATTTTACCTGTACCTCATTTTGAAATGTTTAAAATCTAGTTTCACACCGGCGCTACAGAATATCGTGTTTTAGTTACAAATAAATCTTTTGTTTACTGGTAACCTTCTTAAAGTCCCTCGCCCCCCCCCCCCACCTGTTTCCCCCTCTTCATGACAGTCACACAATATTTGGGTTAAACTATTATATTCTTCAACCTCGCACCTTGGATATATATATATATATTTTTTTTTTATTGTTTAGGTATATCCATCATGAAAATAGTATTGTTGATATTGTTGTTAGAGTTTTTGACATGTGTCCCTTACAGCAATATTTGCAACCTAGAATCATGTTGAAGCCCTGTGATTTGGAAGTATTACTGCAATGCAACAATTCTGCTTTGGTAGCACTGATGCCCCGTCGATATGATTGCAGCGAAAAAAATCTTTCGAAGGAATCACATTATCACTGATCAATTAAACACCCTAGCGACAGATTTATTTGGAAAACCCCGAAAAACTAGCTTTCCTCTGGTTTGCAAGCCAATATGCAACGAGGATGGAGCCTAGACAGTGAATGAATTGGCTCTTGATAACACCGGCCGCCCTTGGCAACATTTCCCGCTCCGGAGGAATATTTGCATTGCATATTTTTTTTTTTTGCGATCCCCTAACTTTGGTAACACTGATTTCAACTTAGCAACATATGCTCAGGGGAATAAATATATTATATGGGTGTATGTGAGTGTTTTCGTGTGTACGTGATCTTGTGCGAGTGCGTGTTTGTGTTTGTGTGTATGAGTGTATGTGTGTATGTGTGTATGTGTGTATGTGTGTATGTGTGTATGTGTGTATGTGTGTGTGTGTGTGTGTGTGTGTGTGTGTGTGTGTGTGTGTGTGTGTGTGTGTGTGTGTGTGTGTGTGTGTGTGTGTGTGTGTGTGTGTGTGTGTGTGTGTGTGTGTGTGTGTACGTGCGTGCGTGCGTGCGTGCGTGAGTCTACTTACACAGGCCTTGACAAACCGCCCAATTCCAGAAGTGGCTGAATCAAACCCCTTGTCACTGAGGGTACATGATCAATACCAATAGATGCAAAAAGAAAGAATAACTGATGTTTGTCTTTACATTAACAATTTCCTCTCATGTCTGTATTCATCGGCCTGAATCCAGACCGCGCATCCACGTTCGTGTATTCGGGCTGCCGATCCTCGCATTCATCTGGATTCACGGTGAGTGACGTCATACTCATGCTTACACCGGGTACACGACCTCTAGAGTGACGTCGTGTGTACACTGTGCCCTAAGACATGACATTCGTGTGTACATCTGACTACAAGACTCGTGAGTGGCGACACGTTCGTACACACACACATACACACACCCGGATACAAGGCCGGATTAAAGAGGTGTTCGAGTGGGTGCGTTCATGTAAGCACCGGCGGCGCGCGCGGTGTTGTTGCTAGGTCAGGCTCTATGCTTTCTGGCCTGCTTGCTTTCGTCTCTGCCTGTCTTCATGCCTGCTTGCATACCTCTCTTCCTGCGTGCCTACCTGATTGCCCGCCTGCTGTCTTGTCGAGCTCGCTGCACACTTATTTGCCCGCTTGTCTAACACACGCACGGAGGAAGAAATGCGATTATTGTGAGAGCGAGAAGCATCCAGCACTAACCAAATGCGGTGCTTAATGATCTTATTTCCTTTCGAACTTCAGGAAATATTTTACTCGCTGTTAGCATTCTGATGTGACACGTATTTCTGGATTATCACGATAATTCCAATACGAATTATCACGAAATCTGAAATGATCAGTTAGCTCGTTTCGCCATCTGTTCCTGACAGTAAATGAGGTTGGACGTTTTCAAAAAAAAGGGGGGGAAAAAGCTTAAAGCCCAGGCAGTCATCATATTAAGCATGGATAATACGTTTAATCACAAATCTCATGGTTATCACTGCAATCGCAAGCACGTAACTTTTTTTTCTTTCTCACCTGCAAGAACTATATAAATAAGATAATCGCGAATTGGCAACACGAAATAGTGTTGCCACACGCTAAGTTATTGGATAATGTCAGCTGTTCATGAGATCGCTTCGGGTTGATTGACAAAGGCGGTGATGTTGGAACGAGATGCCGACGTGAGGATGTTAAACAATATAAAATCAACGTGGTAAACTGTGGTAATGTTGATATTATTTTCTTTGTGTATAATAATGATGGAGATGTATGTTTATGGGATGTTGAACTGATGTGATGGATTTAAATAAATGTTATCTTCCAGTGATTTCTTTTTTTTGGTATACCCTTTTTTATGATGGTCGTTTCCTTCCTGATGACGGTATTTCTGATAATGTACAACATGTGAGAAATACTGCGATATAATGCAGTGTGGTAATTAACACAACAGAAAAATCAGAAGATTCTTAAATCAATTTTCACGTTTCACTCTTCCCGGAACACAATCAGTCCAAGAAGGTGCCAAGTGGGTCAAGTATTGGTGCCAATATGTCCCTGGCAACGGTGACAAGGGAGCCAGACGCGGTGCCAAAATGTCTTGGGAGAAGTGTATCAGACGTTGCTTGAACCCAAACATAGAATTGAGTTTTTATAAGAATGTCAGAGGCAGAAACGTCAAAGATTTGCTTTACGGAATTTTGCCCATGAAATGTGGAGGCAGATGCAACAAAGCTCTTGAGAGACTTTTTTTTTTAATCACAGGTGAGGTTATGTATCATGGGATAATGATCAACAGGTGTGTGGATGTATCTTCATTTTGTGAAGGGAATAAAAAGTGGGAGTTCCTTGTCAAGATGCCCGCTTTTTGTACATGTGAGGTAAATATCATGTGCCTCACGTTTTCTGTACTAGTCACTTTGCGGACTTGATTTTTTGTATGCTGCTTAGATACTTTATTTGTGTTAAAACCTTTGTAGGTGTTTTGAAATTTAGGTTTTGTAAATACTTGGTTGTAAGTTCGATTTTGTTAAAGCCCTTTTAGGCCGATGCTGAGCGTTTGTAACATACAACTTGACTCTTATTTAGGTTATTGTTAAAAACGACATAAAAAATGTTTCGTTTATAAAACAAATTGACTACATATTTAGTTTCAGCGGAAAAATGGAAAGTTTGTTATTCTGTGATATAAGCAATACCTTATCTTTATAACAATTGAAACTAATGGATTTTGTGTGTGTGTGTGTGTGTGTGTGTGTGTGTGTGTGTGTGTGTGTGTGTGTGTGTGTGTGTGTGTGTGTGTGTGCTTCCATATGCTTTGTGTCATTCAGTCACCTCTAAGCCTTTTTTTGGCATCGATCTCTCTTGTCTGATATAAGCCTGTCTGCCAGCATATACCTTGGTGTATCATGACTTGTGGATTTTGTGCTATAATAATTCAGTGTGGATGAATCTGTATGTCTGTTTTTTTTTTTTTTTTTTTTTTTTCAAAATCACTAATAATAAGGGTTGTGGTGATTCTCCTCTTTAAAAAGAAAGAATGTTCGATCGATATTTTCTATTTATATTGCTTATTCAACGTGTAAAGAATGTAGTTTAAGTAAAACTACTGTGGTATTTCACACTTCAAGGAAAGACATAAGTGTATATATAAAAGGTTTTGAAAATGATCAGAAATATGTAGAATGCTGATGACTAATGAAATTCTGAAGAGGAAAAAGCAGAATTCCGATTCCTATAAACTTTCAGGCCTGACCGATGCAAACGCACACGCGCACGCATACACAGAAAGTGCATACTCGCAAAATCCGCAAAAGTATTCGATGCACGCGCGCTCGGGCACACACGTGTGCGCTCACACACACACGCGCGCGCGCGCACACACAAACACTTTCAAGCAAAAGGAGTAAATTTGATTAAAAAAAAATATCCGCCAGCCAGTTCCATTTAGTGAAACGCGTCGTGAAGAGGTAGCAACCGCCCTTTCCCTTGCTAAATTCTCGCTCAACTCTGCCGTGAAGTGACAAACCGTGACATTGTTAGTGATGGAGATTTCAACCTGGTAATTCGTCATAGCACAGTGGGAAAAAAGTGACTTCCTAGGAGCATTATCGACGGTGATGAGTTTATGGCAGTGATTATAATGTTGCCATAATCTTCAAATTTTAAGTTATTCTCGAATGGGTTTTGAATTCCGTCATCACCCGTTTTTCTGTCTTCTACCTTGTTACTTCGATTATTGTTATGACTGTGCTGTGTAACGTGGGCCGGTTTTCCACTTTTTTTTTCAGAATTTGTTATAACGATTAATTTCCTACTCGTGATTAAAGATAAGAATAGATAGATGTACACACACACACACACACACACACACACACACACACACACACACACACACACACACATATATATATATATATATATATATATATATATATATATATATGTATATATATATCTATATATCTATATCTATATATATATATATATATATATATATATATATATATATATATATATATATATATATATATATATATATATATATATATATGTATTGTATCCTTGCCAGATCGAATGCGCTTCCCAATAAACTGCGGTTCAGAGAGCTACCTCTTATGTCACGTCGGCGACTTCCCTCGACTCCTGCGGTCTACCTCGCAAGGCGATATGTCGTTTTCTTGCTGTGAAATAGAGACAAAGCGACAACTGCCACGGCGAGGATTTGAACTCGGGGCCACGGGGGTCGGAGTCTAGTATATTAACCACTGCACCATCTCAGTAATATGTATGTGCACACACACATACACAAATACATATATATATATATATATATATATATATATATATATATATATATATATATATATATATATATATATATATATATGCATATATTGTGGGTGGGTGCTTCATGCGCAAGGTGATGTGAAGCGATGGTGTGATAGCCTAGATAGTGTTAAGTGCTTGTATGCCTTCTCGCTTGCAGCTTCCACCACTGGCTAGCCCAGTGCGAAAAAGGGAGCAGCTTTTGCATAAGTCCATCATCAAGACTTCTGCAGTGCCTCCTTGTGGCCACCCATGGGTAACTGGGCACCTTGCGGTCCCAGGTTAAACTGTGGGGGATCTTGGAGCAGCTGGATGCCCCAGAGGTGCAGACACGCTCTGGCTCCATACCAACTCCTGCCCCCTAGCCACCCTGGGGTAATGGGGGGCTTGGGGGAGGTGGGCCTTGCCAGTCCTCCTCCCCCCAGAAGACCCTCCGGCAACGCAACAAGTAAATGGATATGCTGGGGGGAGGGGTGCTGTCCCTCCCACCCAGCAAGCAAGGCGGGCTGTGGGTCCCGCTGGGAGGGCAAATGTCGGGGCGCAGGATTGAAACGAGAGTTACTCGTCCCACCTGCGCCCCGGCAGGCGCCAACCCACCATGAAGATTGTAGGGCAAAGCCCTCGGGAACCCCACAGGCGTATGGGCAGCCCCACAGCCCACCGACCCCCTTTATTTGGGGCAGCGTTGGCGGGGGCAGCAGAGGTGGCATGCACCCAGAATGACCACCCAAGGCTTAACCTCAGGCCAGCTTTCCGGGTAGGCACTTGGATTGGCCCTTGCAGCAGGATGAGCGGTTACCTCTGCTATCGTGAGAATTGAAGCAACTGGGA
>NC_051392.1:8658650-8663650 GCF_015228065.2 Penaeus monodon | reverse complement strand
TTCTGCAACAAACATTGGTATATTCATAATAATATTAATTTTATTGTTGGAGATGGTAAGAGAAAAGCCATGTTTTTTCTTTGTTACTCACAGTCAGTTTGATTTTTTTTTTAATAAAATAAGATATATAAAAATATATATTTCAAAATTCTTAAACTTTTTTTATTTCATATCTTTCTGTACGGCATTGAGTTTTCTCATTATATTATTTAGAATTTTCTTTACGTCATATCCTTAGCAATGAATATATTATTTTCCCTTCTGTTCATAAATTTTTTAACATTTCTCTTAACTTCCTTATATCGTAATATTTTTTTTCTTTCTTCTCTTTCTCCTTTTGTTTTTTGTTTATCTACCTTTTCCTCTTTCTTCATCCTCGATTTTCTTTTTCTTTCTCTTTCTTGTATAAATGAAAAGGTTACCAAAGTTTACGGATAATTATATCAGAAAACAATGAAATATTAAAACATATAAAGACACATTTCCGCTTAAATTTGATAAATAAAAGTTTTTTTTTTTTTTTCGCCTCTGAATTCTGTCCGCCTTCAAGAAGAAAGAAAACGGGAGTCAGTGATGCGTTAATTTTCCCCACCCTCTTCGCTCCGTTCAAAGCATGATACAGGAAACACAAAGAAATGAAGAAAAATGACACACTTCTTTTCATATTACTTTCTGTCTTTCTTTTCTTTTCTTTTTTTTGGTACATGATATCACACTTCAGGCGGAAACGGTGTAGATGTGTGATGAGAAAATAATTGTGACCCTTGAAAAAATCGTCGCTTGAGGTAACGCAGTAAATGGCGACTTTAAGTGAAAGATTTACTGCGTTCAAAATTTCGCTGGTTTTAGATTTTTTTGACGGATAAAAGGTCAAGAAAGAGTGAAATATAGAAATAAAAAAGATGAGAGTCAGTTTGAATTATGCGTGCGTATCAAATGAAGATTTCAAGAATCATTTGGACAGATGTCTTTTTGGAACTATGTGCAGTGTTTTACAAAAAGAGAATTTTTTTTTTTCGTTTTAGGTAACTGTCTTTCCGCTATCTAACATTTTCTTACTAAATTAAATGCAAAGTATTCATAAGATAATACTAGATTTAAAAGAAACATTAATTTAACGAATATATATGTGTATACACACACACACACACACACACACACACACACACATATATATATATATATATATATATATATATATATATATATATATATATATATATATTATATATATATATACATATATCGATATCTATATCGATCTACCTATCTATATATATGTGTGTGTGTATCTGTACACGTTTATATGTATATATACATATATGTATACATATTATATGTATGTGTGTATGTATATATATATATATATATATATATATATATATATATATATAAATATATATATAAAGATATATATATATATATATATATATATACACACACAACCACATACATGTACACACACACACACACACAAATATATATATATATATATATATATATATATATATATATATATATATATATATATATATATATATATATATATATGTATGTATGTATTTATATTCACACACACACATATGTGTGTGTGTGTGTTTGTGTTCACATATGTTACCTATGGAAAAACAAAGCTTGTGTGTATTTGTTCTTATCTTTAGAAAAAAACACACAATGTTGAAAAACATGACTTTAGGTATTCAATATCGCCATGTATGAATCCCATTACTTGTATTACTCTCCTTATATATTTATTTTGTTTCACAGTTTCTTTACGTTTTATTTCGAATTATTAAAGAAAGCAGCGTCATTACCAAACGGAGCAGCAGACGGCCACTTCGTATGCCTAGGTTGTTCGATACTTAATCATTGTCATTTCCCAAACTTCTCTTCGGTATAATAAGAGTATTACTGATACGCATAAGAAAAAATAGATTTTAAAAGACATTCCAAACTCAAGCCTAATAAAGTTGAACGTAATGAGAGCCGGATAAATGACACCACACTGCCATAAATTCCTGAAATCTCTGTAATTTGAGAATTCGATCCTCGCCCGCAGTTGCGTCCTTTAGGTTTCGAATCTCCATAAAACAAAAGACGGTATCATTAGCCTGCGCTCAGCTCCATCTTTCGTTGCCGCAAGTATTCGGGAAGTTATAAACTGTCGTCTTATTATGGTGTCTATTTTTTTTCCACCTTTACCGATTTTTTTTCTGTTTGCTTATTTTCTTGACATATACTTTTCTTTTTTTCCTTTTTCTTCTTTTCTTCGTCGTCTTAATGATGTAGTTATCATTATTATCTTCTCTTGCAATGATAATAACAATAATGATAAACATAATAAAAATAACAGCAACAACACAAATAATGATAATAATAATAATAATAATAATAATAATAATGATAATAATAATAATAAGAATAAGAATAATAGTAATAATAATAATAATAATAATGATAATAATAATAATAATAATAATAATAATAACATTAACAATGATGATTATAATAACAATACTTATAGTAAAACAACATTAATGAAAATGATAACGATATATAATAATATGATAATGATAATAATAATGATAATAATAATAAAAATAGTAATAATGATAATAATAATAACCATTATTATGATTATTATTTTTATTATATTATCATTTTTATTATATTATTATTATTATTATCATTGTTATTACTATTATGATAATAATGATAATAATAATAGAAATACTAATAATCTTAACAGCAACAACAGCAATCATCATCTTCATTATCATCATCCTCATTCTCATTATTATTAATATCACCTATGTTATCACAACTATTATTATTATCATGATTATTATTGTTATTATTGTCATTATCATTATTATGGTAATTTTTATCATTTTTATCACTATCATTAACATGATTATGATCACCATTATAATTATCATCAGTATTATTTTTTTCAACTATCATCATCCTTATTATCAGTATTTTATTCACGATGAAGAATTCCAGTATCACCATTCGGTTATATTTAAATATACTTAAAATATAAAACAGGCGTCCTTCTATATAATAGAAATCCTTGTATTTTCTTTTCTTATCATTTTTGTAAGTTTTGCCCCTTTTTTGATGTTCATTAAGTCGGCTCATTTATTTTATTTTATTTTATTATGGACACATCATATCCTACAGTAATACATTGCTTACAAGTATCTTTTCACTATTTCACCATCTTTTCACACTTTCAGTAAATAACAATATAATCTCAACAAAGACATTATTAGAAAAAAATAGAAGACGAAGTTCAACTAGAACACAAAGTTACATTGTTACATAATGATTTCCAAGTTGCATTTTTACGTGACAGATGAACAGATGAGCCACCTTGCCTGTGCATGAATAAGTGTTTATTAAATAATAATAATAATAATAATAATAAATAGATAAATGAATAAATAATAGGCCAAGGTTGTGCCGAGATTTCTCCATCATGAGCAGTACTAACAACAAACTTATCAAGAAAAGGGTTGGCGATTAATTACAGACCATAACAGATTTAGAACAAGTTACACCCCTTGAAATATGCCATAGTTACATTTCCGGTATTTTTTGTCGTTTATATTTCCACTTAACATACGTTCATACTTTCCCTTCGTCCAACTGTTCTCAATCTTTTCCAATGTGCGGCTCCAGCGAACATTAAACTCAGTTACCACTTGAAAGCTCGTAATTTCAACTAACTAATGCACACAGTGATAAGATGAATGAATAAACAAATGAATCCCTATACTAAACTTTACCCAGATAAATAAAACCAGTGAAGACAGATCTTAACTTCACATACCTTTAAGTATCATGAGTCAAGGGAAATATCTGTGGCTCATTCTGAGGTCTTCTGAGGGCAACTTGTGTGTTGTGGCTGCTGACTTTCATTTAATCCTTGTCACAGATTTTTAGAAGCGTAGGTAACGTACACTACCTTAGGACACGCGTTTCTACAATGTACGCGGAACTATTCCCCAGTTAAATTCAATCTCTACGACTGTTTGAATGTTATTTTATCAAGCAGCTGTTCGTCCTTTATTCAACGCCTTGCTCTGTGATACCTTCGATGGGTCGTTATAAATACAATCCTGCGTTTCGATACTACGTGATATCACATTCCTAGAGCCCGTTACTTTTTTATACTTTTTAAAAGATGTTTCTCTTCCTCACAGTTCGTTCGTAACATTCCTAAGTGTCCGGGCATTTCCTTATGTGATTTTTTTTAAATATTTGAATTTTGTGTTCTATTTGAACTGCGTCTTTTACTTTTTCTAGTTATTTTTTTTGTTGCGATTATATTGTTATTCAACACATTATTTTTAGCTTTCCTTTTCTTATTTCTTCTCTTTCACTTCCTCTTTACATATTTGTCTGTTACGTTTGCTCAGAGTTTTTAGAACTCCTGTTTGTGGTCACTTCTCTCATTCCTCATTCTTAAAAAAAAAAAAAAAAAAAAAAAAAAAAAAAAAAAAAAGTTAAATTCAGTATTACAATAATAATTACATTAATTTTGTTTTATTGACTTCATAATCACCTATCTTCCATTTCATTTCGTTCTCACCGGAATCGCGGCGAATCTGCGTTACGCCATCTTTAACCCATACATTTGATAGAAATATATATACATATATAACCAAACACGTGCTTTTCAATACGCAAATCATTGTAGTCCTACAGTTTACCCGACACGACCCAACCCTATATGCTTTTAAAATTGGGTTTTATGAAAGTCTTGCCTGCCCAGCGTCCAGAGATTGGTCACAGTTAGCCGCTAAACAAAGACCCACGATCATGTTTGTCTGCGCGTCGAGAGCAAATCACTTCGAGACACAGAGGCTGCCGGTAACTTTTTTAGGTTTGTATATGTGGCTCAGGTTCATTTCTTCTGTGTAATGATGATTGTTTTTATTATGGTGTTAATTATCATTATTGTTTTTGTTGTTGTTATTATTGCTGTTATC
>NC_051392.1:8646150-8648650 GCF_015228065.2 Penaeus monodon | reverse complement strand
CTCTATCATTATCATCATTATCTGTATCATTATTACCATCATTATCATTACCATTATTATTATCATTATTATTATCATCATTATCACTATTACTGTTATTATTATTGTTATAATCATTGTTACTATTACGGCTGCTACTACTATTTTTATTATCATTATATTTTTTTTTATTATTATTATTACTATGATTATCTTCATCATTAATTTGTTTTATTATTTTTTATTATTATTATTATCATTATTATCTTTATTATTATTATTATCATTATTATTTTTATTATTATCATTATCCGTATCATTATCATTATACTTAGTATCAAAGCTACCAGTGTTTCTATAAGAAGTTATAATCATTAATATTTTCTTTGAATTTGTTTTTTGTGGAGAAACACAACAAAGATTATGAATAAAAAATATATATATATATTTTTTTTTCTTCTTCTTGGTTCCGTTTGGAGTTATCTAAAGAGGGGGAAAACGATGAGAAAAAGAGAGGGGAAAATAGAGGAGGAAAAAGAGAGGGGAAAATGGGGAGGAAAAGAGAGGGGAAATTAGTAGATAAAAAGAGAGGGGAAGTGAGGAGGAAAAGGGAGGGGGGAAAGAGGGGAAATTATAAAAAATAGAGGGGAAACGGGGGAAAAAAGAGAGGAAATTAGGGAAAAAGAAAGGGGTAATGAGGAGGAAAACAGGAGGGGGAAAGTGAGGAGGAATGAGGGGAAAAAGAGAGGGGAAAAACAAGTGAAACTCGATCATCCGCTTCGCAGTTCCGGGATTTTTTTTTTCTGTGGGGGGGAGGGTCGCCTTAAGCACTTTCTCAGTACTTACTCCCCTCCCTCCCTCTTCCCCCCTTCCCTTCCCCTCTCCCCTTTCCCCCTCTTTCCTCTCCTACTTTCTTTCCATTCTTTCCTCTCCCCTCTCTTCCATCTATCTCTTCCCTTTCTCCTCCCACTTCACTTTCCCCTTTACTCCCCTCTCCCTTTCTCCTCCCTCTTTCCCTCCTCCCTCACCTCCTTAGCCTCCTCCCATTCCCCTTCACCTCATGTATACACGATAAATATTCATGTTTCTGTACACATACATTCCCGCATACAGACGTACATTCTCAAACGCATACACATATACACAAACGGGTGTTCATGTATCGATAAACAAATATTTACGTAAATAACAATATAAACAATATACGCATCTGTACAATAAAAATGATACAGTTTCGATTAAAAGCAAGCCTGCACATACACAAATCCGCATTCACGCAAAAAAAGTGAACAAACCTGCAAGGATACGCAAAATCCTACCCGTTCATACGAACACAAATGCACGTACAGTTATAATATTATTGCTTGCTCTCGTGCATACATTCCTGTCCTCAGTCACACACACTCAGAAACAAAAAGTACATACGAAAAAGTGGGCAAAAAAAATCATATACATATATATAAAAAAAAAAAAAAACATTATGTCCCACAAGACAAACAGACCAACTTTTTAACATCGCTCCTAGCAATGAATCAAAATACACCCCTTTCCCCGTGGTACCCATCTTAACATAGCACAAAAATGCACACGTATAAATTTCCGTACCTATTTTACACATACAGAGAGAGAAAAAAAAACGGCCAACCACTCATGGAGACTAAGAGTGGCTGGGCGCTTTATACAACAGGTGATATCTGAACAGGTGTGTGTGTGTGTGTGTGTGTGTATACTTCAGATCACCTGACTGTCCTTGTCACACATTGACCTTGATTTATCATTATCCTTCGGGTAATTTTAGCATTATCTTCACACTTGTTGTGGCAAGGCTAATAGTGTTGATGCTGATGATTATTATGGTATTAGATTAGTATTATGGTAATGGTCTTCACAGTAAATATAGTAATGATGCTACTGCAGCAGAGACTCGTAACGGTAATGATAATAATGGTAATGATAATGATAATCATGATGAAGATGAGTAATATCAATAGGAATAACAATATTATTAGCGTTATCATTATCATCACTACTAAATTATTACCATCATTATCTTTATTGTTATTATTATTATCATTACCATTGTTACTGTTATCATCATTATCATTATTATTATTATTATCATTATTATTATTATTATTATTATTATTATTATTATTATTATTATTATTATTATTATTATTACCATTATCATTATTATTATCATCATCATTATTATTAACAGTAGTAGTAGAACTATGCTCATCATTACCATCAATATCATTATAATTATCATTATTATTCGTTATTATTATTATTACTATTATTCTTACTATCATTATTAATATTATTACTATTGTTTTTACTATCATTATTATTATTACTATTGTTCTTACTATCATTATTATTATTATTACTATTTTATAAGTGACAACGATAATAATCATCATAACAATAAGAATATTACTCTTATTATCGTTATCTTATTATCATTATCATTATTATTATCGTTATAAGCATTATCATCATTACTATTACAATTTTT
>NC_051392.1:8623650-8626150 GCF_015228065.2 Penaeus monodon | reverse complement strand
CGCCAAGACACGTAAATCGAATTTTGTATGTTTCCTTTGTCTGTTTGTGTTGGGAGTGTTATATTCAGTAATACCACACTATATCCAGGCCGGGGTGTTGATTCATCATCGTCTTTGTAATTCCCGCCATGTGTTCTTGCTCCTCAATTCACTATCCTCGGGAACCTTTTCACTCTCTCGGTCGGCTGGAAAAAATCTTTCTACGTAGATGCTCAGATTTTTTTTTTTCCTTTCCTTTTCCTTTTCCTTTCTTTTTTCTTTTCTTTTCTTTTCTTTTCTTTTCTTTTCTTTTCTTTTCTTTTCTTTTCTTTTCGTTTCTGTTCTGTTCTGTTCTGTTCTGTTCTGTTCTTTTCTTTTCTTTCCCTTTCTTTTTCTTGTTCATTACACTGTACGCTTTCTATCTCCACTCATATCCACGCCAGTTTCTCTTTATCATTCATTCTTTTCCCAAAATTTTAACATCTGCATGAAGCTGGAAGAACCGATATTTTTGTTTTTCTTCTCTTTTGTGCACACGCATTCGTATCTACACCCACGGACGCTTAAATACACTATGTCTTATGAAGACATTTGGGATCGATACATGCATACACACATAATGCTAGAAATAAACAGACAAAAGATACGCATGGCAGATATATTGCTTGCGTGAATTATACACTCTGTCAGTCACTCGTCCTGGCGTGCTTTCTATATCACTTTGCAAGCATGCATGCAGCAACCCATGAATTCGTGTAGCAACTGCAGCTACCATATGCAAGCACGGCATGCACACATGTACGAAGATACCCGCCAAGTTCAGTGTAAAAACAATTCCAACCGCGCAAAAACCGAGACGAAGCCAGCCGTCGGCGAGGAAACGGACGAGTGACGGCGACTTCCTCCTCGCGGGGTTTGCAAGCGACACTAGTCACTTCTTACTTTAATCATAACGACTTTTAACTTGTAATTCTGCCGCTGTCTCTCTTTGCTAGTGTCCGGAGGTGATTCACAACCGAAAGCAGTGGCATAAATTCAACGAATTGGCATTCATCCACGTTACACCACGTGGGTCATTTCAGCGTGTTATAAGCCCTTTGAATATGTGAGGGATATAGTCATGGAGAAGCTGCACATGCAACGGAACCACATCATCACCCAGTACAATCAACGCAATAACGGCTTAATATCATGGAATTACGGAACAACGCATAATTTTCCCTGGTTTCTTTTCTTTTCTATTTTTCCGCCAATGGATACGGGGATGGGGGGGGGGGAGGAAAGCTACGTCCGAATGCGTGGCGGAGCGACTACGTACCCGTTTATCCCAATCGAGGACTGTTCCTAAAGATAGCGTGATTTGTATATTTTATCCACTAATGCATTGACCTCTCAGCAACCCGGGAAATAAATGAGAGATGGACCTGATTGCAAATGACCATGTGACATCTGAATGTGTTTCACACGCACGGGAACGGAGAGGGAGGGAGGGAGGTAAATGAAGAGAGAGAGAGAGAGAGAGGGAGGGAGAGAGAGAGGGGGGGGGGAGAGAGGGAGAGGGGCAGAAAGAAAGAAAGAGAGAGAGAGAGCGTTAGGATGGACAGATGAATTAAGGAAGAGAGATGCAGGATGGTAAGAAGAGAAAGGGATAAAGGAAACAAGTATGCCTTGTCGATGTCTATCAGCCACGAGCATGGAATGGAGAAAGAGACAGAAAAAAAAAACAGGAAACTAACGTATTAGAATCATTATACAAAAATGTTAACAGAAAATTCACGTACACGAAACATAAATAGAAAATAAAAAATATATATACCCTAGTAGGCCTATCATTCAAGTTAACAATCAAAGTACAAACACTTTGATATACCGATAGGTTCCTTCATCGAAACATACGCGTTAATACAACAGGTCGTACGATAAAATCCGCAATACTCATCATGCCAAAACCATATGCGTAACAGTCTAGTTGGCGTGTATTATATATTATATTATCAAATACCGTATCAGCTGACAACAAAATCTAACGCCATATCACCATTAACTAGTTAATTATCAAACCTGAGAAGTACTCATTAGCAACAAGTGCGGTAGATCACGAAAAAGAGATTACACAGATATTAACGGTAGCATATGTAGTTATCATATAAATAGTTAATTAATTGACATATATAGCTTGGAAAAGAGTAATCTGGAACATCAGATGAAAAAATATGATAAGGATATAATGATTAAAAAAAAAGTGCAAAAGACGGAACCGTAGGTTAATTAACAGGGTAATGGATAATCTTTTTTTTTTTCTTCTTCTTTTTTTTTGTGTATGTTTCCCACGGCGACCTGAAACACACACACACACACACACACACACACACACACACACACACACACACACACACACACACACACACATACATACACACATATATATAAAGATAGTAATAATGATGAAGATGGCGATGATAATTATAGTAGTGTTAATGACACTGAGAAGAGGAAAAAATAGTACTAAATATAGAGCTAC
>NC_051392.1:8606150-8611150 GCF_015228065.2 Penaeus monodon | reverse complement strand
CCCCTCCAAGAGGAAGGCCCGCTAGCCGGTGCAGGGGAAATGGACATCCTCTCGCTACGTCTACGTACGACAGAAACAACAAAACTACGTGGTCCTGAGGGCCCGGGCGAAGCCAGATCTTCGCAAATCTCAAACGAACGACGAAAAAGTACCAATTCTTTAGAAGATACATAGAGCCGAGTTCCATTCGACCGTGGAGCTCAGAGGCTGTGGCCTGCTACACGTGCCAGATTTACGGCCACGTTGCTAAATATTGCAGGAAAGAAACAGTTTGTGCTGTCAGTGCAGAAGCCCAACAGACAAAGGACAGCGCTGCAAGAAACAACCAGAAGGACAACGAAAACACCGTCACCATCGTGAAGAGGTGCGTTAGGTGCGGAGGGCAAGGTGCCCCACATGCCGCCATGCGCACAACCCTCGGCCCCGACCGTACCCATCGACCGCGGAGTGCCCAGCCCCGCACCCAGTGACGCGTGACGTCACCAACTCACAGGAATTCCTGCAACTGCCAGCGGATTCCCCATCCCAGGAAACAGTGCCACAGAAGTAACCAATGGTGAAAAAAATTAAGGAAATGGCTGAGGAAATAATCTTGCTGAACTGAAAAAATGATAATGGAAAGAAAAAGTGACAGTGGAGATAGGGAAAATATTCTTTCTAATGATGTTAGTGATGCTGAAAATGCTAATGAGGTCTCTGATATTATGCATGATACCATCGACGAATCATCTGAAAGCGGTGACGACAGTGAAAATAACGCCGGCGATGTGCAGGAAACGGAAGAACTGTGGGAAATCACTCAGAAAATTATATCAGGTGAGAATTATACGTATAATATCAATATGAGGAAAATGCGCAGAATCTGTGCAAATAAACAAGACGCAACACAGATATGTAATGCTATACAAGACATATGCAGACTAAAGGCCTTCATCAAACACAGATTTGACCAATCGGCTAATCATAGGGTGTGATGAGGGACAAGAAAACTATTACTTTTCTTTCATGGGATATACGTTGTATCAACCGTAGAATTAATGATTTGTTTTACTATATTCTTAACGATAATGTTGACGTTATCTGTTTACATGAGTCCTTCACATAAGCCACTAAATTAAAAACCGCCCCAAGAATTAGAGGGTACCACTCCTATACGAACACAGGAATGACAGGCCTATTGGCTCATGTCATTGACACCATACCACAAAAGTTCGTGTAGAAGTCTGATGACAAGTAATGTGCAATATCAGCATTTACATATTCGAACAGCCTCTGGGTTTTTCGTTCTATACAATGTATAGGCAAGGTGTAGAACTAAACTGATTCACTGCGCAACTTTCAGAATCACGGCACAATATGCTTGGGGGATTTTAATGCTAGACATTATACATTTGGAGATAGTCAATGCAATGAAAATGGCGAAGAGTTCCGACATTTTGTGAACAATAGATCTATGACCGTATATGATGCAGACAAGGAAACTCATGTGGCGGGAGGAAGGCTAAATTACGTAATAGGAACGGATCTTGTGCATGGAAACGTCAGAAGCATACTTGCAACAGAGCTAATCAGTGATCACTTTGCAATATTAACGAGATACGCTGTTGATAATAGTCAATCTGCAAAAACAAATTGGTTTAAAATTTCTGCTCCTCCTTACCTTGAGCACCACTTTAAATCACGGTATTTATGACAGGTATAACGAAACACAGTACCGAGTGTTGATAAATTCTCCATGGACATGACGAAAGTGTTTACAGATTACTACAATAACTGGGTATGTCCAAAGAAAACCTTCAAGAGCAACACCTCACAATGCTCCAAACAACCTAAGTGGGTCGGTGACTCTACACTATCAAAGGAACAAAAGCGAGTTCAGGAGCTTCTCTATATCTACAAGCAGGACAATACCCGTGACAACCTTATACAGTTTCTTACAAAATTCTACGGGAATTAAAAACTCATTTCAGAAATTAACACTTTGAACAGTTCCTACAAAGCATTAACAATAATACTTTAATGTCTGAGGACTGGAAAAAAATCAATCGACTCTCAGGCAAACCAACTAACACTCCCCAGTTCCATAGTCCTCTTGCACAAGCAGATATGCTCCTTAGTCAATGGGCTGGAGCGTCCAAATTGAGCACACTTCCCACAAATATTCAGAATCACCTTAGTCAGTTTAAAATTGCACGTAAATTTGCCATTGAGATTGGATGTTCTGATACCAACCCGTCAGACTTTACTGAGATTACCAAGTGGGAACTGAACAATGTACCAGTCAAAGCCCGCTACAGGCGAGAATGGAATTACCTATAGTGTCTTCCGCCTTACAGCTCAGGTACCCTTTTGCACCTGTACAGGTTAAGTTTGTCGCATAGTATTCTGCCTTGCCCCTGAACCCGCAGTCTAATTATCCCTATACCGAAACCAAACACTGATAAATACCGCCCAATTTCAGTTACTTCATATCTATGCAAAGTTCTAGAAAGGGTAATTTTGAATAGACTCAGTTACAGGTTACAAGGTAAATTATGTCACAGACTGTACGGATTTCTAACGGGACGTAGCACACAACACTGCTTTGCATGGTACTTTTCAAGCTCTAACCCAGGGAAGCACAGTTTTTCTTGACTATGAGTCAGCTTTTGACATTGCAAACAGAAAACTTATCCTAGAACAATTATTAAGCTTTGACATCCGGGGTAAATTATTGAGCTGGATTAGAATGTATCTTTCGGACAGATCTGCAGATGCCTTGTTCTGGGGAGTAAAAGTTTCACTTCACAATCTTTTGAACTTGGGACGCCACAGGGAGGAGTTCTCGTCCCTGTGCTGTTCAATGCCCTCATGCACAAGCTGGTGGCAAGTATTCCACTTGCGGATGGTGAATCCATTATATGCTGATGACATATGTGTCTGAGTATCATCACAAGAGAGGATGCAAATAATTCTCGACAAACTCACAACAAGTGTTCATGAATTTGGATTAGTCATCTCCACTGAGAAAACAAGGGTTCTCAACCCATGTATCATGAGAACATGGCATCAATGTTAACCTCGCTAGACTGTTTTACTTAGCTTTTATAAGGTCAGTTGTAGACTACCATGGACTACACTTGTTGCAGTGTAAGGAATCAGAAATAAATAGCTTAAAGGTAGTGCAAAATGAAGCTATGAGGATTATCCTCGGCGCCCCGAGAACAGCAGGGATGGTGAACATGAGATCAGAACTAAACTTACCATCCATTTCTGATAGAGTAATATTTATTTCCACCATATTTGGGGTCAAAGCTCTGAGGGAACCCGTGTATCTTTCAGATTTCCCTAAACAATTGCAACATAAAATCACGCAAGCAGTCGTGAATAATCACACACACGCGCTCCCTTTGATACACAAAATCCCCATGAATATTACAAAGCTCAATGTCCCAATTAGTAAAATACCAAAAGGTCGACCGTGCACCTTACATGTCTACCACAAAAAAGTACATAACTGCGTGTTAAATCAAATTGCGATGAAACGATAAAGGAACACACAGAATCTATAGGCGATGACGTATACGAGTGTACGCTGACGGATCCGTAGTCTGGATACAAAGCTGGTTGTGTTTGCGCTGTATTAAAAAAAATGGCTTACTACATCACCAAGTTAATATGAGAGTGCAAAATTGGGCCACCAATACAAAAATGGAGTTAGCAGGTATACCCCTTGCAACGGATCTCTTAATGTCTCGGGGCTCTGGAGTAGTTTTCTGTGACTCTCAAAGTGCTCTTCGGAAACTAAATTCTTTCAAAGCAGGTGGCGATGAGGAAACTGTGAGTTACTATAGAGCGCAATTTCAACATTCAATTTGCATGGATACCATATCATGTTGACATACGCAAGCACGACCACGTAGACAAACTGGCGAAAGAAGCCTGCGGCAAGGATACTGTGAACATAGATCTTGGGATGCCTCTTGCAAGGGTTGCACATATATTGAAAAAATTTCATACGGAAGAACTATTAGATCTGACAAACACTCAAAAGCCTGATAGCTGTACCTTAAGGTATTACAATCAGTATAGAGATAACAAGCCTTCCTGTGGGTGGTACCGAAGTCAAACCAGACAATTTGACGCGGGTTATTGCCAGAGTACGTTTAGGTTACAGACTGTACTAGCAACTGCACGGTGCAAGAAGTGCAGATTAATCTAGATGTAGACAATGTAACGAAGAAAACAAGCGAACGCTTGAGCATTATATCTCGGAATGTCATGTGATACAGCCTTTCAGATCACCTAACATGGGGTATAAAGAATTATGTGAATATTTCAATTCATCTGATACACTGGAAGATATACTCGTACTATATCCTAAATTTACCATGTAAAAATGCCGTAAACAAAGAACAGTGTTATGTAAACACAGTGACAAAAGCTACTTATTATTTTTGTATAATGTATGATTTATATTTTTTATTTTCCCATGTACGATTACAGTAGTCACAGAATACTGTATTATGTCAAATATATGTAAAACTGTAATCACGATTGCCCATGCCTGAGCAGAGAGCCAGGTTAGTAAATAAACTTTACCTCCCCCCTGTTTCTCTCTCATTCTTTATCTATCTATATGTCTGCCTGTCTATTTATCTATTTAGTTAGCTACCTACCTACTGCCTTGTCTTGTCTATCTATATCACTATCTCTATCTCAGTCCATCTATCTCTTTATCTCTCTGCCTATCTGTGCATTTATCTATGCAGTTAGCTACCTACCTACTTGTGTATCTATCTAACGATCTATCTATCTCTATCACTATATCTATCTCTCAACCTATCTCTGTCTGTCTATTTATATATGCAGTTAGCTACCTAACTATCCATCTATATATCTATCTGTCTCTCAATCTATCTATCTTTCTGTCCATCTTCTATTCATATATGCAGTTAGCTAGCTCTCTCTCTTTCTCTCTCTCTCTCTCTCTCTTTCTCCTCTCTCTCTCTCTCTCTCTC
>NC_051392.1:8588650-8596150 GCF_015228065.2 Penaeus monodon | reverse complement strand
ATTATACAACCAAAAAAAGAAAAACACCCATTCATAAATATCTCGTGTACATTCTGCGTGATTCATTCAAATAATTGCCCATTCATAAATTTCTACGCACCCCGCCCTTCCCGTGTTCCATCTACACACATCAGCGTTTACTTAATTTGGACGCTGCGTTTCCTTGATAACTAATAAACTTGATATTAACTAGGGAAGGAAAAAATTATAAACTGAGTGATATATTAAACGAAATAAATCTGCCAAGAGTTCAATCGCGAAAGAAAAATACTCGTATATTATTTGCTGTTTTCTGCAATTACGGAAATTTTGCGGAGAAATTAGATATGCCAAAATTAGTTAGTGATATAACAAGGAATCATGAATTTGAATAAATATATCATTATCTATCTCTCTCTATATCGATTGATTTATCTATCTATCTATCTATCTACAAATATGTACGTATGTATGTATGTATATGTATATGTATATATATATATATATATATATATATATATATATATATATATATATATATATTCATATATATATATATATATATATATATATATATATATATGTGTGTGTGTGTGTGTGTGTGTGTGTGTGTGTGTGTGTGTGTGTGTGTGTGTGTGTGTGTGTGTGTGTGTGTGTGTGAGAGTGTGTGTGTGAGTGTGGAAATGGGTGTGTATGTGTGTACAACATATACATATATATGCCTGTACGTATTTATGTAAATATACAATGGAAAACCAGCCCCCAATCACCTCCTGAAAATAGAAGCAATATATTTGTCTTTCTCTCCATCATTCCAATAACAAAAGATAGATAAATAAATAAAATAAAATAAGAATATTAAAAAAATATAGAACTAATAACGAAGACTCATCAAAGGTCCTCACTTCCTGCGTCTGAGGGCGTGCGTGGGCGGCGCCATGGCCCGTCGCGTGGGCGTGGGCGATTTGGGTGGTCAGCGACGCCGCCCGCGCACGCTGCTCCTCGGCCTCCACCTCGTACTTGTGGGCGTCTGCGTGTGCCTCCTGAAGCTTCTCCTCGAGACCAGATACCTGAGGGTGAGATTTATTTTGGAGTATTACCTAATTATACATTATTATACCATGCAAATTATCCTTCAGCGTTGCAACAGGATTGATATTGGTCATCTCTCTTCCGTCTCGTATATTGCAATATACTTTCTAATAAAGGCTATAATAACATGTGCTTTTGCTAATATCTGTATGATGATATTATAAATTAAGTGTAATGTATAGCCTTTCGATAACTTACGTATCGGGGCTCTCGTCAAAAAACGATTCTAGATAACGAAGCGTTTTTACAAAATCAATATAAAATTTTACAAAAATTCGTGTTGGTATGTTTTTATTTTATTTTTTATTTATTATTATTATTTTTTTTAGATTATGCATGCTGTAGATCTTCACAGTAACTTCTGAGATTTCATTTTCTAACAAAAGGTTTCTGTGTCTGTTTGTCTCAGTTTCTCTCTTTTTCTTTCCTTTTTTTTCTTTTTCTATCTATCTATCTATCTATCTATTTCTCTCTCTCTCTCTCTCTCTCTCTCTCTCTCTCTCTCTCTCCCTCTCCCTCTCCCTCTCCCTCTCCCTCTCCCTCTCCCTCTCCCTTTCCTTCTCCCTTTCCCTCTCCTTCTCCTTCTCTCTCCCTCTCTCTCCCTCTCTCTCTCTCTCTCTCTCTCTCTCTCTCTCTCTCTCTCTCTCTCTCTCTCTCTCTCAATCTCAATCCCAATCTCAATCTTCCTCTACCCTCTCCTCCTCCTCCTCCTCCTCCTCCTCCTCCTCCTCCTCCTCTTTCTCCTTCTCCTTCTCCTTCTCCTTCTCCTTCTCCTTCTCTTTCTACCCCCACCCGCACCCTCATCCATCATTTTTTTTCTCTCCCTCTTCCTCTCCCTCTCTGTCTTCTTTCCCTCTCCCACTCCCTCTCCCTCTCCCTCTCCCTCTCCCTCTCTCTCACCCTCACCCTCATCCTCTTCCTCTCCCTCTCTGTCCTCTTTCCCTCTCCCTCTCTGTCCTCTTTTCTCTCCCTCTCTTTCCTCTTTCCCTCTCCCTCTTTCTGCCTCTCTCTCCCATTCTCCTATATTACGCCGGCGACCTAAGATGAGATCCCTGACCTCGTGCTGTCGGTCCTGCAGCGTCCTCTGGAGCGTGGTGACCTTGAGCATATTGAGCCTCGCCTCGCTCTCCCGCTCCAGCAGAAGGCGCCGCAGTTCCCCGACATCTCGCCTTGCCGTGGCCAACTCCGCCCGTAGTTGCTGTTCGCCCAGCTGGCTCTCCATCTGTCCCAGCTGGCTGCCGTCTGCCTCAGTCTGGGTTGTAAGGAAGGGATGGGTTGGGGATACTATGCTGGGGTATAGTAATTATCAGTGTCGTTTCGTCTATTTGGATAATTGTGTGATGTATACTTTAACCCACAAAAGCAATTGTACGTTATCTTTGCTGCAGATTTATCCAATCTCATGTTTTATCTAGTCTCTGCCTCTCTTTGCCCCCCCAAAGGGGTCTTTCCGACTTACTGCTTCTTTCAGCTGCTTCTTCGTCGCTTCCAACTGCTCCTTCAGCATTGCGACCTCCTCCTTCAGGAGACTCTCTTCCCTCTCCTTCTCAGGGTCCTTCGTCGGAACGGGGGTGCTCCTTGAGATCTCCAGCTCCTTCTTGAGGCTTGACTGTTCCTCCTCCAGCCTGATCTTCTGCTTGGTCATCCCCTCGATCTGCAGAAGGAGCAGGAGGTGAAAAGCGTATGAAAGGAGGGTCATGAAGACAGTTATTACCTGACCCTTTCTCCCATCTGTACACATATGGATGAATCCCCATATTAACTCTATTTTCAAAAGAGGGAATAAATCTAAGCAAAAGCTTTTTTTCTTTAACCTTTTCCTCGAGGCGGTTACACTCCCGGATGAGACTGAGCACCTGTTCGTGCGCCAAGCTTTTCTCCTCCTCCGCCGCCCTCGCCTCCGCCCTCGCCGCGCTCAGGGCTGCTCGGAGGTTGTCCATCTGCAGATCATACATCAATTAACAACGTGAAGAAGGACAAAAAGCGAAGTCTTTTTTGCTGTTGTTGGTTATCAACGTAGGTCCGCCTTGAAGTCACTTCGAGGAGCTTTACCTGGTGGAGGGTGGAAGCAAGTTGGTCCCTGGCGGCTAAGGGGTCCGTGGCCAGGCTCTGACGCTCCTCCAGGTCCTCGCATTGCCTCTGCCACGTCAGGGTCTCTTCCTTTACGCTCTCGAGGCGCGCCTGGTGGTCAGAACGAAGCTCTTATTTAGCACGTGTATCCAGCGGCGAATGCTTTCATAAACGAAGTCTAAAATTCATGAAATAGGAGACAAAAAATTGATATAAAAACAATAAAAAAAGGATAAAATGAAAAGACACCCGAACTGACCCTCAGAAGCGCGGTCTCCTGCGTGAGGCGAGCCACCTGCGCGTGGTGCTCCTGGCCCTCCGTCTCCCGCCTCGTAATCTCGTGCTGCAGGGACCTCGCCAGGCCGTCCCTCTCTCGCTCGCTCTCTCGCAGCTGCACTTCGCACTGCCCCAGGCGCCCTCCCACCTCCGCCAGCGCCTCCTCCAGACTCTCCACCTACAGGATGCACACGTAACGCAGGAAGAAGGAGAGATGTGTGTTAGGACACGAACGTTGTATATAGAGGACGATTTTTTTTTTTTTTAAGCGTAGTTTCTTATATTCATATTCGCCAGCGGGTTTCCTAAATCACATTCCATTCCATATTTGAAATTCTTCAAAGGACATTAACTAGAATGACAACCACCACATTAAGTATTTATATAAATTCCTACACTCCTATTGCTAATTTCTACCACATTAACCGCCCCCCCTTCCCTCCAACTCACCTGCAGTTCGTCATGAGCCTGCACGCGCGTGTAAGTGAGCAAAGTGTCCTCGAGGCGCCTCACGCTGTCCTCGTGCGCTGACGTCAGACGCTCCGCCAGCGCCGCCACCTCCTTCTCGCGGTCCTCCTCCTGAAGGAGGGAGGGAGCCGTGAGTTTAGGGAGTTCGAGTGTTAATGGCGAAAGGTTGAGGCATAGTTTGATACCTGTTTTATTTCGTAGGGAAGCTAAAGAGTTTTTTTTTTCATTGGTTACGGTTAAGGCATGTAAAACTCACACACTCTCACACACACACATACCGTCTCCCTCGCGTGCCGTTCTAACCGCGAGATCTTCTCCTTGGCGTCTTGGAGTTCCTTCTTGCTGCTCGAGGCCTGCTCTTCCGCCCTGGCAGCCTCCCTCCTGGCCTGTGGGGACACGCGGCTATGTATGTGGAGGGCGGCACTGGAGGACTATGAGGCTCTCGACACGATGCGAGTTTTTTTATCATAGGCGTAATTATGTATTGACTATATAGATATAAATACAAATAAATAAATAAATATACATATATATAAATATATATAGACATCTATCTATCTATCTATCTATCTATCTATATATGTATATACATATGTATATATATATATATATATATATATATATATATATATATATATATATATATATATATATATATATATATTTGACAGAGACAGAGAGAGAAGCAGAGAGAGAAGAGAGAGACAGACAGACAGACAGACAGAGAGAATCAAAAGACGCATTCCCTTTACCGCGTTGAGTTGTGCGCGGGTCTCCTGCAGAAGCTGATTTTCCCCGGCCTTCTTCTCGAGCAGCTCCTCCACCGACGCGAGCTGGCTCCTCGCGCCGTCCAACTGGGTCTGCAGCGACGCCATCTGCAGGAACACGAAGGTGAATAAGAACCGAGGTGATTGTGGACATGAAAAACACTTCAAGCCAACAGCCTCGCGCGCCTTAAACTGCGCCAAACTCCCAGTGGACGGACCTGCCTCTCCTTCTGGTGTAGCTCCCGGTTTAGTCTCCTGATTTCCTGCTGGTGATCGGCCACCTTCACGTCAAGGGCCCCTGCCTCCTTCACCAGCCCTTCCACCTGCAATAAAAAAAACATCCATTACAGGAGAATGACAGTGAGAAAGGTTGCGAGGACGGATATTTAAGAAGAAAAAAAAACGTGTTCATACTGGAGGGGATACTTCAAGTAGCAAAAATCTGCTGATTCATTTCATTTCAAAATAATGATAATTACAGTAACGATAATAACAATGAATAAATAAATAAAGAAAGAAAGAAAGAAATATATAAATAAATAAATAAAAAAATACATAAATAAATAAATAAATGAGAAAAAAAGGCTGAATCATAATCATTAAAACATCCACGTACTGTACCTGGTCATGTAAAGACGCATTCAGCTGCTTCTCGTAGCTAAGGGTCTCGTTCAGCTGCTCCACCTCCTGGCGACTCCTTCTGACCTGCTCCGCCCTCGCCGCTGCCTCCTGGCGGGCGCTGGTGAGGGCCGCCACTGCGTCCTCCAGCTGGCGGCCGAGTCTCTCAACGCTGCCGCTTGTCTGGAGGAGAGGAAGAGGTTGGGGATGATGTTCTGGTTTTTAGGTATGATGGAATGAATGTCTGTCTGTCTCTTTGTCTGTCTGTCTGTCTGTCTGTCTGTCTGTCTGTCTGTCTGTCTGTCTGTCTCATTATCTATCTATATCTGCCTGTCTATCTGTTTATCTATCAGGTATTTGCCTGTCTCTTCTTCCTCTCCCTAACCTCTACCCCTTCCTCTCCCTCCCCATCCCCCTCTCTCTCACCCTCTCTTTCCCTCTCCCTCTTCTCCCTCTCCCTCTCTCCCTTACCTCCTGCGCTGCCAGTCGATCGTGGAGAGCGAGGTTGTCACGCTGGGTTTCCGACGCTCGCCGCTCTGCCTCCGTCCTGCTCTCCGTCGCCACCGTGACCTCCTCCTCCAGCGTCTGCACCTGCCAGGTCAAAGGTTACGATGAGATAAAGGACATTTTGGATTTTCCTGAGTTCCTGTGATTGTGTAATACCTCATGGGATATTAACTAACTTACAATAACCATCTTTAGTAGCTTTTATAACGAATGCAGACAAATACTAGTAGTTCTTTCATGTTTCATTTTATCTCTCCTGTTTTGTTTTGTTTTTTCTTATGAGTCATCTTATGATGAAGTCCATTATGGCCTTATCTGACCCTACCTGACCCTGAAGCAACTGGAGAGAGCTAAGGAGTTCCTGGCGACGTCTATCGCCTTCCTGAAGCTGGCGCTGAAGCTGATCACGCTCCCCCTTCACGCGCTCGCACTGGCAAAGGGAGACTAACGTATACTACTGCTTCTAAATAGAACTAGATAATGTATGATGTAGATAAGGTATGATGTATGAGAATGAATGTCTTCACAATACAACACATGTATTTGACCGGTTTCGATTATATCTTCGTCAGAAATATATGTATCTCTGACGAAGATTTAATCGTAAGCGGTCAAATACATCTCTTGTATTATGAAGATATTCATTCTCATTCATACCTTTTCTACATTCGTCGCAATGAAGTTAGCGTAGCCGAATGCGGAAAAAATCATTACGAAGGATGTGTTTCGTACTTTTTTAAAAGGAGTAGTTCGTATTTCAAGCCTTATTAGACAAAGAATATTTATTGTTGCTATATTTGTTGTTCTTGTTTTGAAGGGAGGGTAAAAATCTACATAAACAGGAAGCAAATACGGAGGCAAATTTAAAAAGTATTTGAACAATAAGCACAGAAAAAAGCAGGTGACTCAAAGCACAGGGGACAGAAGTAGCAAGAACAAAACCAAAACGTAAATAAAAAAAAAAGAGGAACCCAGAGAAAAAATAAATACCCACAGAAACTACGAAGCGGGAGTCCCATTAAAGAGAGATCCTTCACACACGCCCTCACCTCCTTCTGTGCCTGGTTGAGGTCCTTCGACCCTTCCTCGGCCCTGCCTCGCCACGCGTCGACGTCCTCCAGCAGCGACGTCACTCGGCGACTGAGGACTCGGTTTTCCTCCTGCAGGACCTCAGCCCGCGCCCCTGCCTCGACCAGCTACCGGGGAGAAGCTTGGGATTGTGGCTTAGGATTTTATCCAGATGTGTGTATGTGTGTGTATGTATATATATATATATATATATATATATATATATATATATATATATATATATGTGTGTGTGTGTGTGTGTGTGTGTGTGTGTGTGTGCGCGTGTGTGTGTGTGTGTGTGTGTGTGTGTGTGTGTGTGTGTGTGTGTGTGTGTGTGTGTGTGTGTGCGTGTGCGTGTGCGTGTGCGTGTGCGTGTGCGTGTGCGTGTGCGTGTGTGTGTGTGTGTGTGTGTGTGTGTGTGCGTGTGTGTGTGTGTGTGTGTGTGTGCCTGTGCGTGTGCCTGTGCGTGCGTGCGTGCATGTGTTTACCTATCCATTTAATCCAATTTATTCACACATTTCCAAGCCTTATTTTAGGCACGTAATACTGCCGCCCCGACTGACCTGTGTGAAGGTGTGGTGATGGAGAGTCTGCGCCTCCTTCAGATCTCTCTGGAGTCTCTCCGCTTCGCCGTCACGCACTGACACCTGGAGGA
>NC_051392.1:8576150-8583650 GCF_015228065.2 Penaeus monodon | reverse complement strand
TGAATAACTTTCTTCTAGAGATCTGAAATAAAGTATATTTCATGAACTTATTCCATTAAGTATTCTTAATGCACAAAAGGGATATGATTTCATGTTAGACAACCTGAGGTATTTATGAATTTCACAAGATTGTGGCAGGTGACTGCAACCTCAGGGTAGTCTTATCTATACATCATACACTCGACCACTGTGGCCTGCAGTCTGGCCAACAGGTGTTGCATATGTCCTTACACTCTGACTAGATATGCTATTTTCGGTGTTCTCCCCAATAAAGGTCTTCACAGCACTTGGTGAATCACCATTTAAAACTTTATTTCCTTCATTTTGAGAATTCCTGATCAACAAGGGGGTCCCACCACAGGACGACAACACATCCGGGGTTATGGCACTTGGGGTACTTTGGCTAATAACTTCCTTGGCACATGAATCACTGGGACTAACATCTGGCATCATCACAGTGTTTGAGTCTGTTGAGGCTACTTGCTTACAGTGAGGCTGAGAGGCATGGGGCTGCCAAGAATCAGGCTGCAGAATGCTTGTCATGGAGTTACTGGCGGTGATGGGGAAAGAGCGAGAAGAGTTTACAGGTAGGCCTATGCCGTTTTGATCCACACATGCACTGGGCAATACAACCGGATAATGCGGATCTTCACGGTCAGCAAGGATGCTTTTATTAGTCACACTGGGGATGCTGTTGGGATTATTGCTACTAGCAAATATCTGTGGAGGGAGGCTATGGTGCAACATGGCAGCACTCACATCATTGTCCAACCGGGAACGCAAGTCATCACAAGTCCTCTTGCTGGTCACAAGTGCCTCCTGAAGTGAGCTGATGGTCAGACGCTGCTCTCCAATCTGTAATGCACATGCAAATTACTTTAATGTTAACCCTACTATGGTTTTTAAAAATGCATTTCAAACCTTGTTTACTATAAAAAATGCTTTGATAACCTTGACAAAGGAAAATTTAAAGACTGAAAATTAGTAGGACATCACCGATAAAAGCAACTACTACAATAAATGACAATGTACCTCCTTCTTCTTTTTCTCAAGCTCAGTAGACATTTTAAGAACTTCTGACTGGAACCTTTCTAATGTTAGAGATTTGTCATTCAGTTGCTGGGAGAGTGATGTGTTCTCCGCCTCCATCTTCTGAATCAGCTCTGACTTCTTCTCCACCTGTGTAGAAAACAACATAACACTCTTAATGATTCATTGTTAACATTATGTTCAGAGGGTAATGAAAGATAAACTTGTGGCATTAATCATCAAAGCAATCAAAAACAAAATCTACCTGTCTGCGAAGGTGTTCAGCCTGGCCATGAGTTCTCCCAACTTCCAACTGGAGACTTGTTAGCTGACCTGTAAGATACTGCATCCTCTCTCCATTATGTCCACCTTCTCGACGTACAGAATCCAACTTCTTTTCCAGCTGTTGTAATAAAACCAAAATTATTACTACACCTTCCCTGTACTATACAAGTTTTAACACATTCTCACTGTTCAGAAATGGTAATCCATGGGCACGTAAAAAGGGCAAAAGCAATAGCAAGATTCCTCTGTTCCTTCAGTTGTTTGTCAGGTTACCTTAGAGAGCGTCTCATCCTTAAGGTGGAGCTCTTGACGCGACGCTGCCAAGTGACTTTGAAGCTCACGTAGAAGGACACTTTTCTCTGCCAACTGTATGCATACACAAGGGCACATGGGTCAAGGAAGGAGACAAAATAGCAGTTAGCAGCAAGCAATATGGGGAAGCAAGATACAAAAAATGCACACCATAAATCTTTAGGGCTGAATGTCAGTGTTTTCAAACTATGAATTGTTATCATTATGTCTTTGTGTGTACTCTCACTTAGTGTATCTTTGCTTCAGTCTGTACTCAGACGATATCACCAACCTTAAATTTATGACTACTGTCTGTTTTCCAAATACCCACTATTCTCCTTTTTGAGATTAATTAGACTTTCACAGGCCTTTTTCAGCCTTCTCAGCAATAGAATCTATTATTTCAACCCTGATCTGTAGTAAAGAAGGCATAGGATTGCACAAAAATATATGAGGTGGGGGGAAGCACAGCATAAAAGGAAAATACTTCCAAGCACAATCATTTTTCTCAAGGCAAAAGCCATCAACAACTGAGGGAGAATCCTTAACCTATGAGCAACAAACCTCATTTTCCAGTTTTGACACTTGGGATGATTGTGAACAAAAACCATTTACTGCAGGTCCCTCTCTTGTGCCCTTATCCATATGGTTCACCTCCTGAAAGTAAATGCATTTGCACTGTTAAAATTGCTACTATGCAAAATGATCAATTAATCTTTTGTACTGTATGGCATTACTGAAATATAAGAGGCAACTTAGATGCTATGGTCCTGCTTATCTGAATTTAAGTCAATATTTCAAACATTTTTATACAGAGACAAGCCAAAGAATATTCAAAGAGTATTTTGACATTATTTCTACAGTATGTACTACCTAATTTATAATAGCTGTTATCCATGCATAGGTAATATGTATAGGCTAAATTTGAACCAACAGACCTTACAAGACTTTATGAAACTCAGATATCGTTGATCTTGTACAGATAGGTACTTTCAGAATTTCAGTGAACTTTATCTGTGTAATTCACCAAAGGGGTAAAAAGTAATGATGCAAATGCTGCTGCAGTCACAAAGTCAGTGTATCATATGGGAATTTGGTGCATACAAAAATAAAAGAGTGGTATGTTTACATATTTAATAAAAGTGTCATTGCCAAATAAGTAAACTTGTGGCTAATGATATCCACTATGTCTAGTGGAAAATGGAGTTGTTCAAGCAGAAATATATGTGTGAAATCAACACTGTAATATGTTCTCCTCCACAATTAAAACATGACACTGCCACAAAACCTACCTCTGCTGTCTGTGTCTCAGCAACTTTTATTTCCTTAGCTGAGGTTTGTACAGCAGCTTCCAGCTGAATTATATCACTCTGGAAAGACATTTCCCCCTCAGGATGTCTTATAACTGAAAAGCTAAAATAATTCCCCAAAGGATTTAACTAACAGTTCTTTTACTACTTTGCATCCTAATAAAATAAACCTATGAAAGAGCTGAAATATAGAAAATTAGTTTAAAGCATGCAGCTACTCTAAGAGAGAAGGACACAAGTCTATAGCCTGGGAATCTCCATTTGTTTACCTTTCCACTATTAGCTAAAGGCCTCTCCTTACACTCTCGTACTTCCTTCCGCAGGTCTTTAACCACCTCAGTCTTGAGTTGGAGCTGCATCTTTGTCTCATGGTGCCTCTGCTCTTCCTCTTTCAGCTTGTCTCTAAGGGCCACCAGTTGGTCGTGTCTCTCAGCCACTTCAGCTGTTAGTACTGTACGCAGCTCCACTTGGTTCTACATTAGTGGAGTATCAAAGTGGGATGCAAAGTGTTATACAAAGGGCTAGCACAACCAAATGCCTATAGATAAAATCTGGAGCCAAGGATTGTTTTTATACAGTTGAGATTGGATCCAAACCTCAAAGCTACATAATGCTAATATTAGTCAAACTCAAAAGCAAACCAAACAAATCCTTAACATTTTAAAACTATCCCTTTCTGTATCTGCTGGGTTTCAAAACAATTCCCATTCCTCAGGTTAGACATAGTTTATACGACACTTTGTGAAGTAAGGTACTGGAGTTCTGTTTTTTATGATTATACAGCTTACAAGATGTTGGTTATTTTGGTGGCTTGATTGCTCTTATATTGCACATTATTCTGAAGGGGGGAAACAGTTTTGGATGGAAGGCTTACATCTGTCTTGTTTCTATGTTTATGTTAATATTATTGTCAGAGCAAAATTAAGGAAGTACACAAGGATAAAGTGTTCAAATACCACCAGAATGAGAAAGGGATAAGTTAATTAATTAATAACACACCACTGATTAATCTAACTCAGAAATACTTTATACTTCTAACATATCTAATATTACAAACACTTCCTACTCCAAATCTATTACAGTATTAATTTTAAAAATGGACTTAAGAAGCTTGTGCTCTAGCATACTATTACATTACCTCAGATTCAAAGTCTAACATTAAAGAGGACATAAATTACAGAAGTTGTGTTATGATAACATGCATCTATAGAAAACCATGTAAGTTGTTATACCCTATGATCTTTATACTTTATATGTCCCTTTGTAGAAAAAAACAACTAAAATCACTGACATTTAACCAAGATAAAACAGCATCCCCAAACTCAGTGGAAAACGTCTCAACTGACCTGATGTGACCTGGCGAGCTGATCTTGAAGCATGGAAATGGTCGGGGCACAGAGGGCATGTGTGTCCTTCAAGGCAGTGTGTGCCTCTCGCAGCTGGGTGCACTCTTCCTCCAACTCTGCCAGACGCCCAGCCAATATATCTATGTTTTCGCTCAGCTGCGATTCCACCTGCAAAAGTGCCCTTGAGTTATTATCATTTTTACAGCAATTTTTTTTTTTTAATATAGGAGTAATACCAAATTATAAAACCTTTTTAAGATGTTCTAACCATTGTCAGTAAACTTTATCATGAAGAAACAATCTACAGATTCATTAAACCTTTATAATCTAATTACTACAACATAAATAGACTAAACAATATTCTTACATTGTTATCTCCTGTAATAACTGAATCGAGATCACAAAGGGACGTGTATGAACCTCTAACTGAATCCTTTTTGGTCTGCTTTGATAGCAACTGACGAACAACTTCTTCCTTTCGAGTAATCTGCAAAATAAGCATTTGTCAAGTAATTAAAAAATATTGTGCATCTTTCATCATAATGTTCTCTAGTGGCCGGTCTCCCACAGAAATATGCTTAAAAATAAATAGCCTATATCTATATATGTCTGCTTGCATTTAACATATTCTCTCTACATACTACTTTAAAAAAGAAAAAAAGAAGAAAAAGAAGAAGAAGAAGAAGAAGAAAATCATAATTAAAAGCAAATACATGTCTGGAGTTGTTTTTCCTGTTTCTTTTCCTCTTCCATTCTCAGAGGCTTACATTCTAATTACAATCTCACCTGAATTTTTTTCTTTGTTCTAGGTACAGAAGATATCAAATTTACATAATGTGCATTATAAAAGCTATTTACTCACTTCAACAGTTTCATGCCTGCTGCGGTGACGAACTTCCTGCAGAGTGTGGTTGACACTGTTTACTTCAGCCTGAGACAATGCAAGTTCATGGTGGAGCTCTGTCAGTTGCATCTGTTCCAACATAATTTATATTATGTAATAATGCTGTCATTTAAAGACAAAAGTATGAGCAGATAGTAGAATAGAAATTAAATAACTCATTACTTTAAGAAAATATAGACACTTGTGAAGAAACACGCCTCATAATACAGCTTATAAACAATGACTACTCATACATTTTAAGCACTTTTCTGTTTAGCAAAATTAACTACACTTTCCAGAATACTTTTCACAAGACTAAAAAAAAAATTATGTATTCTAATTCAATTTGCTGATAGTTAAGGAGTACATTATAAAACAAACCTGTAAGTCTGCTATCTGTTTATCTCTCTCCAGAAGCTGTTGGTTGGTTTCATCTTGGGCAGACTGAAGGCTCCGCAGGTCAGACCGCAGCTTCATGATTACCATTTCTTTCTCAGACCCTCGGCCTCCATACATGCTGCTATCTCCATCCTACCATTTACAAAAGTAACATAACTGCTTATTTCATACAAAATGATCATGAAAGATTATTGTAAATCATGAATAATCTAAGATTTAAGACTACCAGAGAGACAATCAGGGAATTGTGCTTCTGAACAATCTCCATCAACATTTGCTTAATCAGTATGTAACAGATGGGATAATGATGTCTTATGCCTAAGACTTCCCTTATTTGGGGCTGAGACAATGCCCTTCCAAGGGTATTCACTCACCTGAAGGTTCGAGAGTGAGCTTCTCAAGGAGGAGCTGTCTTTCCTGAGGTGCTCTTCCAGCATGTGTTGTATGTAGTCATGTTGGCTCTCCTTCAGTGACTGAGATGACCTCCTGATCAACAAAAATACAGAAGAGAAATCTTGTCAAAAACAAAATTACTGTCTATCTATAGACAGAAAAAGAAAAGAAAAGATATTGCTTAACAATATGCTAGCTGAGCAACAAAATAGTGAAAAGCAATCTGTTAAATCATAACCTCTCACACAAACTACCAGATGACAGATCAGTTATGTGTAGCATTTTGGAACATAGACCTTTACTCATGCAAAATCAGTCACATATAATCAGTCAACAGCTTACCTGGATGAAGATAAGACAGGACCAAACACCTGTTCTGGTGTGACACATGAGAAAGTCAGGTTGTCCGCCTCCCACTGACCTGTAAGTCTTGCACGTGTAATCACCTGAAAGTCAGACAAATAACTTATTGTCCATTGTCCTTGCTTCTGTTTCATTTTCAGTCTTCTCTTTACTACTTTAACATTATCTCTTTGAGCTCAACATATCTGAGTGTTATATATCATAAAAAAAAATTAATACTAAATTAAAACATAAAAAAAAAAAAAAAAAAAAAATGATCCACTGATAAAAGGAAACATGATACGAGACAGCCAATAATTTTTCTCAGAAAGCAAAGGATTATAACTAAAATATTCACCTTCAAGAATGATTCACGATTTTAAGATAATACAAACCTGCACGAGGTTGTTCAGGTCATTCTGTAGATTATTATTCTCCTCCTTGAGGCTTAAAGTTTTCCTTTCAAGTCCCACCACTTTTTCCCCAAGTTCATGGGCTTCTTTCTCTAATCCCATCTTGTCTGCCACCAATGAGGACACCTGAAAAATAAATAATAAAAAAAATAGAAATGTGTTAATATACAGGTCACATTGACAACTTTTAGGTTAATACAAAGTACTTTCATGAAAATCAGGTATTCATAATTATATCTCTGCACCTTTTAGTCTGGTACAAGGGTACAGCCATGTTCTAGGGTTTGGGGAAGTGAGTACTCATAGAGAGATACCATGCCATGTAACATATTCTAAATTCAGTATACATTTCTATTTCATATTCAAAATCAGAAGAAGAGATAGTTTTTAAAAAAGTAAGTTATCTTTTATATTTAAAAAAAAAATTACAATATAAAAACTTTACATTAAACATACAAATCAAAAACCATAAAATATAAACACTGAATCATCCTAACTACAATTGTTTTCAATATCTTGGCTCGATTCCGTCGTGATTCAAATCAGTAGCTATCCTTCTTTGAAAGAGTTTTAAAAATATCTAAATGTGCTGGGGGGGGGGGATCTCTCCTCATGTTCCCTCTTTAGCCATACCAGTGGTTGTCTATCCATCCCGATGCGAAGTCAAAAACAATGAGCTCCTTACGATTTCTGCATTTTCTGCGTCTTTTGTTCTGTGATACATTAATTGTTCTCGACTTAGTGCCATAGTCTTTTTGTACTTCTTCTAAGACTCTTTTTAAGGCATCTGCTTGCATTATATATGCAAA
>NC_051392.1:8568650-8571150 GCF_015228065.2 Penaeus monodon | reverse complement strand
AAGAGGAAGAGGGAGGGAGGGAGGGAGGGAGGGAGGGAGGGAGGGAGGAGGGAGAGAGAGAGAGAGAGAGAGAGAGAGAGAGAGAGAGAGAGAGAGAGAGAGAGAGAGAGAGAGAGAGAGAGAGAGAGAGAGAGAGAGAGAGAATGAGAGAGAGAAAAAAAGTGATTGAGTGAGCGAGCGAGCGAGCGAGCGAACCAATCAACCGTTGTATATGAACGAACGAACGAACGAATCGGTATGTAACCCCTTGACGAAACTAGCCGTCGAG
Organism: Penaeus monodon; assembly: GCF_015228065.2. Lineage (NCBI taxonomy): Eukaryota > Metazoa > Arthropoda > Malacostraca > Decapoda > Penaeidae > Penaeus > Penaeus monodon. Next base: position 8,570,882 of record NC_051392.1, on the reverse strand, counting down.
AACCTCACCAAACTAGAACTAAACCATTCACGTATATATCCATCTGTGCCTCCGTCCTCGCCTGCTTCTGCCTCCGCCTCCGCCTCTCCTCGTCTCCCTCTCCCCCTGCAACGCCCATGTATGTTTTGTGGTCTGTGACTCGTATCCCGGCCACATCCTCCGTAGCGCGTCGTGAGAGCTACCAGCAACCTCCACTCACTCTTACTAGGTTACTGGCCTTTTCTCAAGCTGTTATTGATTTAAAAAAAAGCAAGCCTACAGTTTCAAACATCTTGATTAATTGCAGTATGAATCGATTCCAATCTACGGCTAATTCCATAGGCCTATACTCTATAAATTGGACCGATATTCCTGAACCGGCTTTAGCGTAATGAGGCAAAATAGACCGCCTTGGTTAAATCGGCTATTAGGTTAACGCCCGTGCACTGGCCAATCGGTATGTGGCCAAGTTGATGGGTCTAAAATAAGTTTTTTTTTTGACCACTAGGAAATCTGACCAAAATGGATCATGAAGTACGTTTGCGTTTATTTATTTATTTTATTTTTTTTTTTTTTTTTTTTTGAGGGGGAGGGGGGATTAGATATAATCTCGATTCTCTTTGCGATTCAAACCACTTGATGTCACGGACAGATCTGAGGAGAAACTAATGCAAAAAAAAAAAGCGAAAATCATCGTATTTTTAATCCAAAGAACCCTTTCGTAGGCATGGTTCCAAACACCGAAAAAACTCTAACGAATAAATCAACGACACCCATTGCCCAGGACAGCCAACCCCCCCCCCATCCACCATTACCCAACTCATAACCCTCCTCCTCCTCCGCCTTGTTGTTGTTGTTGTTGTTGTTGTTGTTGTTGTTGTTGTTGTTGTTGTTGTTGTTGTTGTTGTTGTTGTTGTTGTTGTTGTTATTGTTATTATTATTATTATTGTTATTATTATTATTATTATTATTATTATTATTATTATTATTATTATTGTTATTATTATTATTCCTCTTCCTCTTCCTTTTCCTTTTCCTTTTCCTTTTCCTCTTCTTCCTCCTCCTCCTTCTTCTTCTTCTTCCTCCTCCTCCTTCTTCTTCTTCTTCTTCTTTTTCTTCTTCCCCTCTTCCTCCCCAACCTTACCCTTTTTCACAAACGAACTTGGTAAAAAAAAAAAACAGAAATTAACCAGACAAAAACAAGCGAAAGACCTCTCTATTAGCTAGGGAACCTCCCCTTAAACCGCAAAGCAGAAAGAAAAAACGAAAAACAAAAACAAAACACACACAAAAAAAACAAAAACAAAAAACAAACGCCCACCAAAACCAACAGTGAACCAAAACAAAACAACCAAACCCCCCCCCACCCCCACCCACCCAAAAAAAAATACCCCACCCCCCAAACAAACACACCCAAAACAGATAAAACCCAACAGCAAACACCGACACCCAAAAACAAACGAGCATCGGCCATCGACCAGCAACAGAGAGCGATATGCACTTGAACCCGAAGCAGTGGATCGTCGACGAACCCAATCCTTTAAAGTGACCCCAATCCTCCCTGAGCCAGACGTTGCTGCTGTAACGGCTCGAGTGTTTCCTTAAGGTGATTGGCCTTCGTGGTATTACTGAGTGTTTACATATTTACATATGGCCTTCGTGGTATTACTGAGTATTTACATATTACTGAGTGTTTACATATTTACATATGGCCTTCGTGGTATTACTGAGTATTTACATATTTTTTGGGGGGTATGCCTATAAATTTTTAAAAAATGAAATAAAATACAAATCTGGGGATATGAGGTATATAACTGGATTTTAAATTATGGAGTTTTGTTTTATATTTGCATTTTTAAAAAAAATATATGAAATCGCTGTATATATTTTCGTTTAAAATCCTAGGAAAACATTGTATGCTCTATAAAAATTTACTTTAAATAGTGCATGTTTGCATGAAAAATCCACGGAAATGTATATATTTCCATAAAAAATGTATATATGCACAAAAAATATCCCAATTCTACAACACATATCTACATAAGAAAATATTAAAATCAGGAATTCAGTTCAATGTACCACCACATGATCTCACAACAAAACAAATATATAGATAATAAATAAATAAATAAACAAATAAAGAAAACAAACACAGAAACAAACACACACCTATCATAAATCACAATTCCCTTCCAGAAACCGCCCCCCAAACAACAACAAAACACAAGAAAACACAGCAAACACAAATACAGT
>NC_051392.1:8526150-8541150 GCF_015228065.2 Penaeus monodon | reverse complement strand
GACCCTCTCCCTACTCTTTCACTGTTTTCTGGTAAAGCAACTATTCTATATATATTCTTTATAAAACATAAATTGCCTTTGCCTAGTTTTACTCTACATTAGAATGTTTAGTAACAACTTGCTTTGCAACATTATTCATTGTCATTCATACCCTTATTAGTAATTACCATAATGAACTATATTTATGCACATTTGCCAAACAAATATGATAATGTAAGTGACTTTTCAGATAGGTAGATAAAATGCATATATTTATACATGGTTTGTATTCAGATTGTTTAAGACTAGCATACTACTAGATATGTGTGACTTAGTATACAGTTCAGTTAATCATGAAGATATCAAAGATAACAGGCTTCAGTAGTTAGTTTTAGTAAGTAAGGTTTGCTGTACCTGTACTTGTATTTATGATATTTTTTCAATATGTGTTATAGGTGATGGTGAAGTTCCTGTTGCTGACTGTGATCAAAAGCATTATGATTCTCAAGAAAAGAAAACTTACAAATTAAGAGACTACATAGATTACTGGCACAGCCTTAGGGATCCTTGTTTGGGGAAGAAGAGTTGTCTTTACCTGAAGGTAAATAAGGCTGCATTTGCAAGGATTATCCATTTTTGAGACTAAAGTTACAGAGTATATGGAGTATCCCTGTTTTTATATCCTATTTTTGGTTTACAATATACCATTAAGATATAAAGTCATCCATTACAGACACACTGTATAATTTCATGCATTATTTCATGTTCAGGCACCAGAAAAATATGTTGCCACAACCTGCATAATAGATGACACAAAGGGTTATACTCCAACATTCATTCTAAGCTATTAGTGTGGTTAAAATACTGTTGAATATTTCAATAATTCATAAACAGTGCGTATGTAGTGTTGCCATTTTTTGTTCATATGTATATAAATGATTATATTAGTAGCTTACTATAATTTTGATACAGTTTAATGTCTTTCTCTATTTTCATATGTTCTTTATGAAAATGCTTTATGCATATAACTATTCTATATATATTGATTTTTAAACATTGTTCCAACTTATTAGTTTTATATGGTAATATATTCTGTAACAAGAAGCAGTTTATCTCTACTGGTGATACCTGATTTATTCCTTTTCATCACCTCACAGGATTGGCACTTTGTTCGGGACTTCCCTGCTTACAAAGCTTACTCTACACTTCAGTATTTTGCATCAGATTGGTTAAATGAGTTCTGGCATGTACGTAGTGATATTCATGATGACTACCAATTTGTATACATGGGACCCAAAGGAAGTTGGTAAGTAACAGCTACCAGCAATACTTTACAAGATTTGGAACCTGTTACTATTTTGCAGCTGTAGTAAATTCCGTGATGATAGATTTTTTTCTCTAAAAATTATCCCAACTAGATTTAGATTAACTAAATGATTACCTGAAAATTATCAAATGGTTGCAGGACACCCTTCCATGCAGACGTATTTCGATCATACAGCTGGTCTGCTAATGTGTGTGGACGAAAACGTTGGGTATTTTACCCCCCTGGTGAGGACCAGTTTCTACGTGACCCATTTGGCACTCCTGTATATGATGTTGATTCTCCTGATTTAAAGTATGGATTATTAGCTAAATGATACTTTATATTAAGTGTTCTCAATATAGAAAATTACATGAAAAGAACAACCATTTGTCTTCATATTTTAGTTTCAGGGTGATTATTTGCAGATAATTCTTTTAAACAAAAGTTCTCCAGATTTTAAACTTTATTATGACAAGAAATATTTCCTTCTGGCATTCCATTTGATATATATATAATATAATTTTGACTGCATCTTTCTTTTCCGTCCAATTCACTACCCCATTTTCTCTTTTAACTCATTAGTGAGGGGTACATGCCCACGTCCACTATAGTTTGTTTTGTCAATTTTGTCTCTACACAGATAGTTCCACAATCCAAAGTTTTTCCTTCTGTTTCAGTAATAATTAATGTTATTTTAACATTAATCATTATTATGATTTAACAATAACAACTGTGATGAAAGTAAAAAAAAATTCTTTAAAAAAAAATTAGGAATAGGATAGGTCAAGTAAGCCTACTATTTAACTTCATGATGACTTAGCCCTTCTAGAGCCATGTACATGTATACAAAATTAATGTTAAATAAAATCATAGCTAGTATATATGCACTCATAGTATCAGTGATCTAAATTCTTATTTTCTCTTTATTTTCCTCTGATTTTCCATCTGTGACTCTTTATCCCTGAGTCTGACCCTTACTCTTCATCTCTTTCTTTGCCTTGCCTTAGAAGTCCTCATCCCTTTTGCCAAAGATAAAGCACCCCCTGTTGCATTACTTGGAATGTCTTCATCACAGAGATATTAGAAAATACCCAAATGCAGCTTCAGCCAAGGGCCGGATAGAGGTTATCCAGGAACAAGGAGAAACGATCTTTGTGCCCTCTTGTTGGCACCACCAAGTGTGGAATTTGGTAAGAAGATTGACTTTTTTGACTACCTTTTGAAATAGAATACAGATTTTTGCATATATATATATATATATATATATATATATATATATATATATATATATATATATATATATATATATATATATATATATATATATATATATATATATAAGCATTTAATTTTATATGGAGACAACCAGGTGTAAGTCTCAATTAAGTTTAAGAAGTTACAGCTAGATTCTGATTCAGAAAGAATCACTTTAAACTCCATTTATGTGAAGAAGATGATTTATTGATAGTCTTTTATATTCTTACAGGAAGATACAATATCAATCAACCACAATTGGCTCAATGGAACCAATCTCCACCGAGCTTGGTACTTTTTGGTAGAGTCTCTACAACAGGTGAGAATACCAATAATAATATTTTTGTTGCAAGAATATTCAGCTTCTCATATTAGCTTTGATTAATGTCTGTTCTATTAACTATAACAACTAGCCACAAGATTTTCATAAGAAATAATAATTGATTCAGTGTGAGTCGTATGATAAATACAGTTCTGTTATAAATGAACTCAGCTTGATTTTGTGTTTGAAGGTGGAGTATGCTATAAGGGACTGCAGTGACATGGATGATTGGACAGGGCAGTGCCAGCTTCTCCTACATGCCACACATGGCATGGATTACCATGAATTCTATACTTTTCTTCAAACTATTGCCAGAAGAAGGATCGAGACTCTCACTGGTAGGTCATGCATATTTGTCTGTTCTCTCTCTCTCTCTCTCTCTCTCTCTCTCTCTCTCTCTCTCTCTCTCTCTCTCTCTCTCTCTCTCTCTCTCTCTCTCTCTCCCTCTCTCTCTCTCTCTTTTTCTCTCTTTCTCTCTTTCTCTCTTTCTCTCTCTCTCTTTCTCTCTTTCTCTCTTTCTCTCTTTCTCTCTCTTTCTCTCTCTTTCTCTCTCTCTCTCTCTTTCTCTCTCTTTCTCTTTCTCTCTCTCCTTCCCTGCCTCCCTTCCTCCTTCCCTGCCTCCCTTCCTCCTTCCCTCCCTTTATTCCTCCCTCCTTCCCTCCCTTTATTCCTCCCTCCTTCTCTCCCTCACTCACTCCCCTCTCTTCTCATCTCTTCTCTTCTCTTCTTTCTCTCTCATTCTCACTCAATCTCTCTCTTTTCTTTCCCTTTTGCTAACTATCCATCTTTTTTTTCAGGCAAGAAAACACATCTAAGCTTTGGGATTTGGGAGAATGGCAAGAATCACATCTTATATGACTTGAAGAAAATCCAGTGGTGTTTGGAACAGCTGCTGGATGACGAACGGCTCGACACAATCAAGGGATTCTCTGATACAGAAAATCATCCTTCAAATCTCCTTGATCAAGTTGTGAATGTGCTTTCATGATTTCTTTTCTTTACATTTTTTTGTTCTTTTATTTAAAGACTCATTTTCAAACTTTATATTCAAGAGTAGTTTTCATTATAGATATTACTATTTCATTATAGATATTATATTGGAATTACCTCTTATATTTTCATAAGCTGGTATATGTAACATACAGTACCGTTATTCAGTACCATTTATTTGCACTACTTTTGCTCAAAAACAAATAAACAAACTGGAGTATACCTTCTTCTTGGGATATGACTTATACACAAAATTACTCCTATAAAAGTAGTATAGTTAAAATAGTAATTAATTGGCTGTAATGTGGCTTTCAAAAAAGACTATAATACTCTGACTGTATAGTTTAAGGTACTGAAGGTAAAGCAAAGAATGTAGTGAGTATTTGAGGATTATTGTCCACCCTGTAGACCATTTTTTATATTTCTGAAAGAAGTATTAGTGCAAGATAGAATTCAGGTATTAAAATGAATGGGAGAATGGAGGGTTTTTTGACTAAAGCATAATTAATGTGATAAGTCAGCAACCAGAGAATGTTTAGGATATTATAAGAGAATAAATGTTGAGTACAAATGAGGGACAGGCTACTAGTATAGTCAGCATTTGCTAAAGATGCATTTTTTAAAGGCATTACTTTTTGTTACTTAGGTATTTGTTATTGACAATAACAGTGTCTTACTTCATGTCAGTACATCTAGTGTTATACTGAGAGATTCATTCCTTCAATGGACTGAATTCCATAATTACATGATACTGTATCAGTATCTGTAGCTATTTATTAATTCATTAGAATGTCATTATAATTCAGTTATTATTTATTGGATATTATGGTCTGTGAAATACAACTGGTTATAATATATGTACATAATAAGATTCCTAGGAAGTTCAGTGTTTAATTATGCATTTGTAAGTAATGGGGCTAATTCACCAAAAGTATTTTCTAAGAAATTACAATCAAAGTTTAACTTCTTCAGTAACATTGTACATATTTATACTCGTATTCATTTGTGTAACAGATTGCAGTTATGTAAGAGAAAATATTATATTTTGAATTCTGGTCTCTGAAACGTTTTCTCAATAAGTCGGATTTGATGGGTTCACCCCTTTGCTTCCAAACACCTCATTTTTGCTTTCACAGGTTATTAGAGAAGATATAGCTTTAATATAAAGCTTGTAACAGCTTTTTGCCTTAGAACTTCTTTTATTGTTGATGTTTGCTGATAGTTAGTTCCTTCATTTTTCCTAAGGGCTCTATCTAGTTTGTACTCTAGTACAGCAAAACATAGTTAAGTCTGTACAGCCTTTCTTACTCTTGTGATATCAGCTAATTTATTTACTTGCTTGCAGAGATCTACTAGGGACTGTTTCATTTAACAAAACAATTTTATCACCACAGATGTCTTTTTTATTTCTTTGTATGTATGTATGTGTGTGTGTGTGTTTGCGTACACATGGCACATATTTTGTGAATTTTGTTGCACACAGATGGCTCCACAAGAGCTCAGCCACCAAGGGGTCAATTAGTAGGCCTAATGGTGAACTCACCAGATTTCCCTTGAATTGAATATTTGTGAAAAATGTTTCTTCCAGATGCTGATAATATTTTTACTGCTATTTTTATTAATGACATTTTGATTATGATGTTAAGATATTATTAATTGTAAAAAATATTATTCCCAAAAATCAGGGGAAAAGGGTGAACAGGTTAAATACGGCTGTAACTGACTCCTAAGTGATTAAGTACATGTGGAGCCATCTATATGTAAACACAATTAATAAGTCAAAATCACAATAAACATGGAATGTGTTTCATGCCATCTCAGCACAAAGGGTTAAGATTAAGACTCAGAGTGATGCTCTTATATAATGTGTTGAACAACCTTTGGATCATCAGAGACAGTGATTCTCAACAGAAGGTGTGTAAGTTTCCAGTAACAGGGGGAAACTTACATACATAATAGTTCTCAGAATACTAGGTTTGTAGTCAGGTAAACGTTGGGGAATCATGCAGAGTTGTGATAATTGTTGTTCAAGATATAGAGTCCTAGCCATATGTGAACTTTAGCAAAGTAAATTAAATATTTTCTTTATGTGTTTATATAAAAAAGTTCATCTTACTCATAGGAAGAAAGTATGTTGAGAACCACTGATCTATAGTATCCAAATAAGTAACAGGTATTAGATTGCATACTCTCCTGACTGTATCTCTTTATATTTATTAATTCTAATGTCTCTGTTTGGACTGTTATTATGGATTCAGAAGGCTGTAAGTAATAATTTCTAGGAAACTGACTTTATTTTGATGCTGATTTGACTTGCTTCTAATATGGCATATGTTTACCATATTTCAGTGGTAAACATTTGGCAAAAGGTAACCTGATCCATTATTCACATATAGTTATTCATATTCATATTATTCACTCTGAAATGTCTTGATAAATGCACATGCTTTATTTATTAGGGTTGTATTATTTATGAATGAGTATTCATCAGTATAGAAGCAGTGTTAGTTTCAAATAGTTGTACAATTGTCTATGTATTTACATTAAAAATTCTTGGTCAGTAGAAAATATTGTCAGTGTTAGTGTTTCTTATATTAGGCTATGTCATTTTCGTTGTTCAGAAACGTCAAAGTAATGTGCAAAAGCAAATCTGAAAATGCAGAGCCAGTTTACACTTTAGCCTCCTGAATTCATAATCTAATTTATTTTTTTTATGTTGACTAAGTCATTTTGTGTGTTCACTAAGTTATTTTGTGATATACATGGTTAAATAATACACACTATTATGTATAGATGCCTCCTTGAAATAGCACGAGTTATAAGTGTATCTTGAGCTTCCTCTTGGGATTAACATAGTGCTATTGAGTTTAATGTTTAGTACTGAATTAATGATATCAGAGTTGTTTCATCAGTGCAGATGATGCTTTTATGCTGCTTAGAAGAACAGGGGTATTAGATGTATATTCCTGGGTACAACTTCAACAGATAAACCTTTGTGTGCTCTTGTCGTGATATTATACTTCTGTTGTATAGTCAGCTTATGGAATGTGATAGTACTGTGTTAAGATTTATTTGTTTGAAGCATCAAAGTGTGGTTTACAGTTTATCTTTATGAATGGTGCTAAAGCTGTACATGCCTTGCCTTATCTAGATCTGCTTCCAGTAGAGGTAACAAGCTGGTGAGATTTCTACTGAAGGAGCATTTTGGATCAAGGACAAAGGTAGAAGTACCGGGTCATTAGACTATTTGAGTGCAAGTGCTTCATCTTCCTGCAATTGCCTTGATTCCCTGAAACTCAGTTCTTTTCTTGTTAGAAAAAATAAAGTCTTTAGCACTTTGGAATGTTACTGATTTTCTTATTTCTTGAAAAAAAATGATCTAAACAGCTTGTATCATGAACCTGAGAATGCATATCAGAGTAGCAGAGTTACAGACAAATAGTACAAGTACACTGTTTTATGTACTTCATGAATCAAACTTTATCAAACTTATGAATACTATATTTAAGTAATTTTATTTCTAAACACATTGTGTGTGTGTGTGTGTGTGTGTGTGTGTGTGTGTGTGTGTGTGTGTGTGTGTGTGTGTGTGTGTGTGTGTGTGTGTGTGTGTGTGTGTGTGTGTGTGTGTGTGTGTGTGTATGTGTGTGTATGTGTGTGCGTGTGCATGTGCGTGTGCGTGTGCGTGTTGAGGAGCTGTCTGTGCCAGGATGTTTGTCTAAATAATTTACATCATATTCAAGAGATATATGAATACTTTGATATATAAGCATTTAATGTTGCAAAATACTGTCATGCCTTACATATTGTCATTATTGCAATACTCAAAAACACAGAATTACATCTTTGTTACAGTCATTGCAACATAAGTAACAAAAATCCATTAAGTAATAGACCTAATGTCTCCTAATATATGTCCTGCTACATCAGACTTAATTAGTATTGTGTATCATGAAAATTCCCTGCAATTTATATTCTACTATGACTGCTTTAAAGGGTAGAGTCTCATCTGTGGTTTGTTTTAGTATGGAAAACTGTGCATAATATGTATCAACTGCTTGGCTGTAATAGAAGTATGGTAATATTTTGTAATTAGTCTAAATTTTTTTTAACCTTATTCGATGTATGACTGCGATTTTTAGGTTACAGCCTATAAAAGAGGTAACCTTTCTTCCCAGTGTGCCAAGATTCACAGAGTTCATAAGGTAACTGATGAAATAAGTAATTTGGCAGTAAACAGAAGAAAATCAAAATGCCTTTCTTTATACTTAGATATTATAATGATATACCAAATATTCATTGTCATGAAAGGAAAAAAAAAACTTTTTTTCTTTCTTTTTCATTTCTTTCCCTCTCAATTTTAACTATTACCATAATATCTGGGAATTTAAAAGAGGCATGTGAATACTGATAAATATTTTATTATAAAAAATTCACATTCAATAAAATAATGTTTGCTACTTACCACATTTCTCACCATTAAAATTATTACAATAATTATCTAATGTCTATTACCATTAGTTGGCATAATAAAGAAAGCTTTATACATACATCACATAAAACATGCTAAAATAAAATGTAAAGAGTTCTTTCTCTTGTCTATGTCAGAAAAATGACAAACTTTTTTTTTTTATTCCTTTGTTGTTCTCACTAACTTATTTCACCCCACACTTTTGTCTTCAGCCTAAATTTTAACCAAAGTATAGATAAATACCTGTTTAGGCTTATGTAATTTAGCTATCACAATGTTTGAGAAAAAATAAATATACTGGAAACATTATTACAGAATATGTTACATATCCTCATGTTCAAATAAAGCAGATACATAAAAATTGTTAATGATCCTTTGTCAACAAAATGTCCCAGAACAGGCAAACACGTGTGTGCATTTTAACAAACAAACGAACAAACACATGCATGCACTCATGCACACATACACAGTCACATCCATACCCACACCCAGACCATCATACTTTCCATTACAACCACTCATGCACACAGTCATGCTAATACATTACCATAAGTATTAATGGTGCATACTTTCATGTATTATTTAGTAAGCACAAACAGAGCTGCATGGTAGAATTGGCTCAAAATACCAAGACTACTAAAGCCTGGATATTTTTTATATGGGTTTGACAGACATAGACTGTGGTATAATGAAATGGATTAATGGTTTTCCATGAAAAAATAAATATATCCTGAAACATTAATATCTTAAATTTGGTTCAATTGGGTGATGTTCCACAAAGTATCCTTCACTGAATTATTTAATGCATTTGCAAATTATACTTTATATTTTATGTAAGTTAGAAAATGAGTTATTTTCTTATGATAAATGAGGATACTACATAAAAGAATTTAACCTTTCAAGTTTCAAGTCCATAATACTGATGCTTATGGCTCAGCAGGTATTTTAACCATCTTCAACTTGTATCCATCAGGTAGAGGATTATCAATTTTGTGTTGTATTGTACTGCGTTCCATGATTGTCAGTTTCTGAGCCATGTTGTCCAGGATTGCACTGTCCTCGTCGGTGAGAGCAAAGTCAAATATCTGGAAGAGAAGTTTTGCCAGACATTACATAAGGTAGTTCTGTGTTTTTAAGATTACTGCACTGACTGTAGCCCTATTTCTTCAATTTACAGTTCATATCTTTTTATTGGCTATGAGCTGTTGACATGATATTCCCCCCCCCCTCTCTCATGAAATGGCAAATTTTATCGTGGGTGGGATATGTTTCTTTGAACTTATGGATATTCAGTCTTTTCTGTTAGTAGTTCCTAAAACCTACTAATGATGAACCCTCCTGTACTGATTATGAACTATCTGCCTCTATGTAACAAGGAGGGGTTAAAAACCTATGATAAACAAGTTTTTAACCATGCTGCAAAAATAAGTTCCACAAATGTAATATTCTTTAACTACTTTAAGCAACTCAACTACTGATTATGTCTTAAAAAGAAGAAGAAAAGAAAAACATACATCCCACTATCACAAGCTAGTATTCAGGCTAAACACACAAATGTCTATGGTGCAAATACAGGCTTCAGTCAAATTAATCTTGACAAGGTCTTGAAAAACAGTGTCTTAAAGTATTAAAGGGTGAGCATGAACACTTCCATTTACAATGTTGCCTGCCACAACACGTACCTCTGAAGCAAGGAAATGTGAGTGTTGGGGAGGGGCCAGGGTGTAAACAGAAAGTATCACGGCAATGAATTAGGATCCCATGAGACATGGAAGTCATCATTTAACATAGAGAGACTATCCATGTCTTTTTGGTGCAGAACAAAATCAAACACCTGCAAGGGTAAAAGTATGTAAATACTACCATAAGTAATCTGTTATATATCAAGATAAAAATCACTACTATTGTTAGTGCTATTGCAGGTTATTTATAAAGCCATGCTTTAGGTATACTAAGATGATTTTTCACTTGGTTTGGAAGAGAATGTTTGGATTCAAATAAATTCTCTAATATTACAATACAGGAGTCTATTTCTTACAAACGAGTATATTTACCACCATACATGGATTAGAAACATTTTAACTACATATACTCATGAACTACTGTGTACTCAGGAGACACTGGGGTTCAATAATAATATCAAGATATTACATCAACATTTACTTTTAAACGTTTCAAAACATATATCATATACTTCGAAAATGTGAATTTGAACAAGAGTTTTATGTATATAGTTTCTCTCTCTATTTTTTTCCAAACAAGCAGAATATTAAGATACTGATAAATAGAAGAAAAATACACTGAATTGCATTCTCTTTCACCACACACTTTTTCTGTAGAAAATGTATTTGAATCCTCTCCCTTGCAAATGCCTTGTAAATGGGGTAAATTCAGCCTAGACACACCAAAGCCTCCACACACTCAAATTTCTACCTCTGAGTTCTCTTTGACCCTGTGCTCCCTGGTTGATTTTGGGATGCATACAACTCTATTGTGGAGATTCCAGCGAATGAGAACCTGAGCTGGGGATCTGTTATGCCTCTCTGCAATTTCTTTAATTTTTGGGTCCGCGAGAATTTGTCCATTACCTAGCGGACAGTAACCCTAAAATCAAAAGAAGGTTTTTGACATTTTTCAAACCAAGTATAAAAGAAAGAAAAGCTGCTTAAACTGTAAAACTTATCTAGTAAGTAATAGAAGTAGAGTAGCAATATGATCTAGCTGTGTATTTTCAGAAAAATAAACAAACAAAAAGATGTGGCAAGTATCAAAACATGATTTTTTTTTTTTTCTATTACAGTGAACATTAAGGTATCCCGAAAGATGAATCAAACTTTCTAATATTGAACAGAACTACAGCTAGTTAAACAAATATATATGATAAAAAAGCTGGTTGTAGTACTGAATTCACAATTTAACACTTTTAGAAAATCACACCCAAATCATATGCTACATTCTTCCAGAAAAAAGCCTACACAAATAAAAATACCTGGGCATTTTCCATCACCCGCTGCACTTTGGTTGATTTTGGTATAGCAGGAACCCTGCTCTGCAGAGACCACCTTAGCAGAACCTGTGATGGGCTCCGTCTATGAAGTTTAGCAATAGCTTTCACCGTAGAGTCCGCAAGAGCATAACCTTTTGCTAGAGGGGAATAACCCTGGGGCACCAAATGAACTTCTTTTCATGAATAATGTTTACATATTACCTTCAAATATATAAGATTTATAAATTAGATCCACAGAATGATGCACAATGACAATCCTATAAAGAAAATACATATTTCGAGTAAAGTCTGTTTTTGCAACAGATGCCTGACCTATATCCTGGAAAAATATCATGCTCCTTACTTTTTAACCACTACATATATGTGGTATAAATCTGAAGAGACCCACCACTATATAGATCTTTAAAAGATAAACCAAATTTTCAAGACGCCACTAATTATTCATGTAACTAAAAAGAGTCCGATTCATATTTGTTTCTCTTACATATAATCTGAAAAAAAATTCAACAAATGATACAAATTCTCACCTCAAATTGTATTTTCCTTTCAGCACAATATTCTCGCAATTGCTTGGGGTTATTGAATGGATGGAACTCACACTGGTTGATGTGAGGAACCACGGAACATTCCTCAAGAATCACATCAAGGTGTCGTTCAAGGAAGTTGCTGACCCCAATGGCTCTCACACGTTCCTCATCCAGCAACACCTGATGCGTTTCCAATATATGTGAGAACATGGCAACATTATATAACTGAGAGAAATACACATACTTCCAGATGCACAATTGCAAACACATACTCATTCAAACACACTTTTTTCCATTCTTGGGTACTATTACTCTCACACTGTCACACTCACTCTTGTACTGGTATAATGCTTAATATTGATCAACAATGTAACCTGCCCAAGAATTCTTCAAAGTGAACCTGTGATCAAATAAATATTACAAATACATTGCCAAAGTAAATAAAGTATATTGATTTATCATTTTATCCACAAGAAAAAAAACAAACAACAGATATGGATCTCTACACAATGTATAGACGAATTACAAATTCTTCTGTATCACACATATTTTTCCAAGAATTAGTAAAATTAATCAATAATTAAAATGTAAATACTACATCCTCATCTGAAAATGACTGATTTCCAATATTGCATGATATATAATAAAATATATAGTAACAAATATACTTATAACTACTTACGGGTCTGTAACAATTTAAAGAGTTAAATGATATGCAAAAGTAACAAGTCAGGCTTACCTCTAGTGTCCGCCATGTTTCTTGCAAAAGGCGGTTTCTGTCACTCACACTTGAAGGTACATCAGGCCAATGCAGAAGATAAAGATCTAATGGGTAATGAAAAATACTGGTCAGAACATTTTTCTTTTCTTCATCTTTTTTTTTTTCGGAAACATCGTATCTCATCGGTTAATACTTTTCAGTGAATATAAATTTTCTAGAAATTGAACTTTCCCTCACTAAAACATGGGATATTTTTCCATGTGAACTGTAGTAATAAGCCTTTTTCTATCAAGTTGGTAAATCAAGACTCAACACGAGTATTATTTACTGAAGACTTCTGAAACAGGAAACTATCATTTTGAGACAAGAACACCAATATCATCATATGCCTAAAGTCTCTATAAGAAGACCAAGAGCAGCTAACCTATGTAATCTGACCCCAGTCTTTCGCAGGAACCATTGAAGGCATTTCGAGTAGCAATGGTCCCATAGTCAGTGGGCCAACACTTTGTCGCCAAGAAGATTTCATCACGAGGGACTTCTGATTCCTGGTAATTTTTCAATGCAGAGAGATTATGAGAGAATTATTTATAATAATATACTTTTAAAACGAGAGAGTTTGTCTCAAACTAATTACTCTTGCTTGTATAAACTAAACTGGTATTTAATCATAACTGAGTAATAGTCTTTACATTATATAGTCATATAATTACAAGAAATATTATTTAAAAAAAATTTCAGCATGATATATATCATAAGCAAAACAACCATTACCTTTACAGCTTTAGCAATGTAAGCTTCACAACCGTATCGTTTGGCTGTATCAATATGTCTATACCCACAGTCTTTTAATGCATACACAACAGCTGAATGACTATATCCACCATTGTGTGATGTGCCTGCAGATGGAAACAACCAGCATGAAATGTGTGAAGTGCCGTATCTAGCCAAGGATCAATATCAGAACCTAGCCACTTATGTAAACACTAAATATTGTTGAAATACCCTGTAACTTTTCTTACCTAAACCAAGAATAGGCATTTTAACATTGTTGTGAAGGACCACATGTTTGTCTGGATTTGTATAAACATCAGCCATTACACTCTGTAAGCACAAAAACGAATTTTCACTTCACCAGATATATTCACTTTCATGGGAAGGATAAACAAATAATATAAGAAATATCAATTAATACAGACACTGATTCAAAATTACTGGAACATAAGACATATGACGCTGACGTGAAAACCAATATATTAACAAATAAGTACATTTAAGAAGTAAATAAACCAGGACAATATCACAGAAAAAAAATGCTGAATAATAAAATATTAAACTTTATTATTATTGAATAATCTCACTACAAGGCTCATGCAAGAGACTATAGCATAGAATTTAGACATACTTAATATCACAATACTTATTTAATACAAACTACAAGGTACTAAAATAAAAAATGGGTGATTATCCATATGGATTATCTATAATCTTTAACCAATACTTTGCATTTTGACTTTCCACAGTATGCAGCAATATCATACCAATAGCTCAAATGCAAAGTTTCATCATTATAAATACTACATTTTCCACAGAATCTTTGTTTATTAGCTTAAATCTAAAAGCGAAATTCCTTGAATACATTGCCAGGATAAGTAACTGTATAATTATTTAATATAGAAAAAAATGCCAAAATCATTTGTGACATTTGCTTGAAACCATATAAAACAACCATATGAAACAACTTAGCCTATCTCTCTCTAGATTTAGATGTAACATCATATAAGTAATACCACACTTATATCACATCATGGCAACTTGCTTACTTTTCTTATATTGTTTGTTTTCCTTTCACACTCTACCTTTGTTCAATACTTGATATTACGAAAATAAAATTATCACGTCATCACGTAAGTTCACAACACAGTTCATGGTTTATGGTTAATCTAAACCTAAATACTTTCTCTCTGCCCTCCATGCATAATCACTAAGGAGAAAGGGGGCAAACACCAAAGCATTCAACCGGGCATAAAACAATTGTATTTAATCCTCTCGAGCGAAAATTCGTCGCTCACCATGACCCATGAACACCATGAGATCCACACACGCCTCTCTCTCTCTCTCATTCTCTCCCCTCTTGCTCTCTCTGTTCCTCTCTGCTGACCCTCACACCACACTACCTCTCTTTCCTTCCCCAGGCTGCGTCTCCCCGCTCGAGATCCGCCGCCGACCGTCTGTATATATGTAACCTTGAGAATCTTGGCACCTACACCAACCTGTGGCTCCACACCTGCCCCAGGCCGCCTACACCGTCTATCATGTACACCCGTAGATGTGGAGTGGCGTATACTTACACTCTACGTCTGTTTTTTGTCAAGAAAGCCTTTATTACCAGATAGAGTTGCCGAAAATGAGATGAGCTTGGG
>NC_051392.1:8518650-8521150 GCF_015228065.2 Penaeus monodon | reverse complement strand
ATTGTTTATTTGGAAAGTTGTAGCAAAGGGCATTCTTATCCTCTACCGTGGATTTTGTTCGGGGGTCGAGACAAAGACGGAGCCTAGACTGTAACGAGAGTAACTTATTTAGCGTTGTGTGCTCCATTTTAGTACAGTTTTGTTATTATTTTCGTTGTCACTGTTGCAATGAATGTTGTTTATTGTCGTTGTCACTGTTGCAATGAATGTTGTTATTACTATCCTTATTACAATAATTATAGTCATATGCAGCTGCAACAGTAGAGGCAAATCACCATCCCCATCATCATCATTATCATTATCACCACCACCACCACCACCACCATCACCACCACCATTAACAGCATAACAACTTTATTATTACTAAATTCGTTATTGTTGCTGTTTGTGATGGTTGTGACTGTGCTGAATATCTATTCTTGATCTTACCAATATCATAATTTATCATTATCATTGCTATTGTTACTGTTATCATTGTTGGTATTAACATGATTATTGCCACTATAATATTATTAGTACTATTAGCAAGCCATCATAATTATTATTATGATGGCTTGCTAATAATTATTGTCACTATAACACTATTAGTACTATTAGCAAGCCATCATAATTATTATTATGATGGCTTGCTAATAATACTAATAATGTTATAGTGGCAATAATCATTGTTACATGTAGCGCGGATCTTGTGGATGCTCAGTAATATGTGCAATGTATCAATAATTCGAGACTTTACAAAAATAAATAGACAAAAAGTGAATAAAACTGGAACAAAACAAAACAAGAGAAAAAAAACAAGACCTATTTAGATGAAATTTCACATAAATTTTCCTTGTCGGTCGTCTCATCTGGCGCCATAAAACAAACTCGTCTCCAAAGAACTAGCCAAGTGCAAAACCCCCTGATAAGATAACATTTACAATTTAAATTTAGCTAGAGCATAGAGATACCCAACGCCTATGGATAAAGAAATTCCAAACGAAGTTCTAACTACATGATCCCACAAGTCCGGACTGAAATTGCAGGCCTTATGTAGTGTACAGGAATTTATGATAACATCGCATGCAATCCTAAGTCTGGCGGTTCCTTGGCAACTGCAAATCTTTCTATAGCAGGGTTTTTCATGATGATAATAATAATGATTATATATCTATATATACCTGTATCTATATAGATATATAAACTGATAGCGATTTGAGAGAAAGGTACAATAGAATGGATATGCTGAACCGTGAAAGCAGTGTTCAAAATGTTGTGACTCATGCGTGAGGTATTTATATAAGCTCTATTTTGCTTTTTCTAGTATCATAGTTTTACTTTAAATATTCTTTGTTTTATGGCGTTGGCGTTCCTCTAAAATGCAATAAAATTCTCCCGGGAAAAGTCTTCACTGTTATATGTACCCGTCTCACTGACTAAAAAAAAAAAAAATAATGATAATAAATAAAAATAGATTGAAAAATAAGTTGTTTATGGCTATTTATCTCCCAGAGCGCAGAGTATATTTGATACAAACCTTACCAACGGACAACACTTCAAAAACCAGTCCATTTTTCAACAATATTAAAATCAACTGCAACAAGACAACTATATTTGCCATTAAACGAGATCACACGTGTCTCAAATTTATATTCTCCCAAAACACACAACGAAGAACACCAAAGTACCGACGGTTTGCTTTTAACTGTATGTGGAAAATTTTCTGTGCAGATGAGGGAGATACATCGAGTTCAACGCCTTTTCTCACGCTAGGGTAAGACATGAACCTAGCGGTCTCCCTTTTCAATGTTTTTATCTCCCTTTTCAATGTTTTAATTTTTTTCCTTTCCCCCCTCTTTTCTATTTTCTTCTTCTCCTTCGATATCATGATTTCATTAGTATTGTTATCGTCCTTATTTTTTTCTCTCTTTTTTTTCCTTCATGCCTCACCACTTTCCCTGGATCATTCATTGCGGCACTAAAATAGGCCTACAACAATTTCATCACACGTTTTCACACCACATGACTCACCGCAAAACCAAGCCTCCTTTACACCACAACAAAGCCTTCGCCACACGACTAGAGGGTTCTTTGACACCATCCCAAAATAAGTTTGCAAAATGCACAGAAAAGATACATAAATGGCTAATGAAACGGCTCCCTAGCTTTTCATTAATTTTACCAACAGATTTCAGATTTTGAAAGATCTGTCAGCTCAAAAAATAATAATAATAAAATAGAAATAATAATAATAAATAAATAAATAAATAAATACAAAATTAAACTAACAATAAACTTATTTTCTCCGTAACTCTGGAAGACTTCTGTAGCTGAGTATGCAATCAAAATAAATAATATTACTTAAAAATGACCTTTAAAAAAATATCTTTTTCTACCTTATCATGAATAAATTACACATTTTATGCTGGAACCTCATGGAATTTCTAATTTAGCTACAGACACACTTACATTTCCGGACACCCAAGGAGACCCCAAATTGAGAACCACAGCACTAAAGGCT
>NC_051392.1:8513650-8516150 GCF_015228065.2 Penaeus monodon | reverse complement strand
GGAAGAATTAGAGGATAATTAAGTGTAATTATGAAAGGCTAGTGGAATGTGAGCTTAGAAGAAACAGGGAGAGGAATGGCTAACCTGATAAATAACAACAGAAGGCGTACGTAGACATACGGGTTGTCATGTAGGTCAGTCTGCCACAAGAAAAGTGTGTAAAATAAAGGCTATGCAATATCTTGAGGTTGCATATGACTGACATCAACTTGGAAATAAAAAACAACTTTTTATAGTACGTTAGAATACTTCTGAATAAAAATCACATTTCCCTCAGTGTCAACGTACCTTAAAGATACCTTAATGTGGTCCAGTGAAGTAGCCTTCAGATACGTGAACAGACAAGCAAAAAAAGACAGTATGAATAGACGCACAAGAGAGAGAGAGAGAGAGAGAGAGAGAGAGAGAGAGAGAGAGAGAGAGAGAGAGAGAGAGAGAGAGAGAGAGAGAGAGAGAGAGAGAGGAGGGAAGGAGGGAGGGAGAGGAGAGAGAGAGAGGGAGAGGGAAGGAGGGAGAGATAGAGAGATAGAGAGAGAGAGAGAGAGAGAGAGAGAGAAGGGAAACAAGAATTACGAGGAGACGCCAATAGGGAAGAGTAAGTGAGAAAGTCAGGGAGAGAGTTATCATCTCCTGGTGTCAAGCCTGAAGACAAACAAAGACCAAAAAAGTCAATAGATGTGAAACAAATAAAACCAAACTAAAATAAAACCTTCAGATAAAAAAAAAAAAAAATGCAATTCTTAAAAAAAGGAAAATAAAAGATATATATAAAATTCCTGTTCATCGGACACTAAATCGTAAACATCAGGTGACAAGATGACACGACACGCCAAAAAAATCCAAATGAACAACAACATCAAGACGGGACAAATATTCGTCTATTATCTTCTTGAAAACCCAACAACGACAAATCCCAAAGTTATTTTTTACCGAGAGACAGTTTGTTTTGTCAACACATGCGAGCTGACAGGAAGTGAAGGGGGTAGGGAGGACTGCCAAGAGGGAGGGATAGGGGATTGGAAGAGGAGAGAAGAATGGGTGATGGAAAGAGAGATGGGAAGAGGGGGGGGAGAAAGGGAAAGGTCACTGAGTGCGAGAGAGGTATGGGCAGGGGAGGGGAGGGTAGGGTAGGGGAGGGAGCATCACGGGCATCCCTTATGATGGGAAAACACTGTTTCTGGATGATAAGGTTTTCGTAATGTTCTTATACGGGTGAGCCAGGCTGATACTTAGACAGAAAGATAGATAGATAGATAGATAGATAGATAGATAGATAGATAGAGAGAGAGAGAGAGAGAGAGAGAGAGAGAGAGAGAGAGAGAGAGAGAGACTGACAGATAGACAGACAAACAGACATACATACCGACAGCTAGACAAACAGACAGACAGACAAACAAGACAGAAAGACAGAGAGAGAAAGAGAGATGGGAACGGACATCCATAAGATTAAATGACCTGAAAATACGGGAAGTATAATTGACCCTAATTACTTGAAGCGCCAGATAATGTGAGCTTTGAGGAGCCTGGCTGCGCGTGCCATTATGCAGCTGGTAATGGGCGTGTGTCAGCCGTGACGTCATCACTTTCTCCTTCGTCGGGCCGAGACCTCTGATGGTCCCGCGGCCCAGTGTCGTTCGAGCGAGGGAGGAGGAGAGAGTGCCTTCCTTGGCGCTGTGAGTGGATGGTGGGCGGCGGTGATTGCATGTGCTAGTTTCGCGGTGACGAAGAGCTGGCGTTTTATCGTCAGGAATTAAAAGCGATAAGATAATTGCTGAGATATAAAGAGAGCGCATTATCATTACAAATATATATATATCTTTTTTTTTATTTTATCACTTGGATTCCCGCTTAAGTCGTGGAAGAAGCAGGCTAGTGCTGAACCCTCAGCATCACCACACACACGCCCTCGGGTACTTTGCTGCAGCTGGGAGGGTCAGCAGGTCAAGGCTGCTCAGCGGGAACGTTGCTGAGCTGTTGGCTTTTGTCCGATTGTCCACGAGAAGAAACGCGCCTCAAAACAACTTTTTTTTTTTAAATCAAGATCGCTGCCGTGCTTGCCTCTAGGAGTGTGAAGACGACAGGATCCGAATATATCCTTCTTGGTAAGTCCAGTTTTCTAAATATATATATATATAGATAGATAGATAGATAGATAGAAAGAAAGATAGATAGATAGATAGATAGATAGATAGATGATAGATAGATAGATAGATAGATAGATAGATAGATAGATAGATAGATAGATAGATAGAGAGATAAATTGGTAACAGAAAGAGAGAAGTGCAGTGACGAAGACAGACAAACAATCGTTAGACATGAACACACACAACATATACACGCAAGCACACGCACACTCACGCACACGCAGACACACACATGCACATACACATACACATACACATACACACACACATACACATACACATACACATACACATACACATACACATACACATACACGCACACACACGCACACGCACGCACACGAGAGAGAGAGAGA
>NC_051392.1:8501150-8503650 GCF_015228065.2 Penaeus monodon | reverse complement strand
AAACAAGGAAAGAGAATGTACTAGTACTATCGACAGAAATAGGTTAAGTAGAAGGAGAGAGAGAGAGAGAGAGAGAGAGAGAGAGAGAGAGAGAGAGAGAGAGAGAGAGAGAGAGAGAGAGAGAGAGAGAGAGAGAGAGAGAGAGAGAGAGAGAGAGAGAGAGAGAGAGAGAGGAAGAGAGAGAGAGAGAGAGAGGAAGAGAAAGAGACAGAGAGAGAAAGCCCTAATTCTATCGGCAAACAATAGGTCACGTAATATTATCCGGGTGCCCGCATTGGAGTATTTAAGCAACACCGTTTTCTTAACAGGGTTAGACGTAGAACAAATTGTATAGAAAACGGGACCCAATGACATCAATCTGCGCGTGTCCAAATATATATATCCTATTTCGAAAAGTGATTTGAAACTAAAATATGTCATTTTTAAATTGCAGATGAAACGAGAAAAGGAGAAGAGAAAAACAGGATTTGTGTTTAAATTAAAGAATAGGAAAGAGAAAGCGGAAAAGACTTAGCGAATATCTTATTGCTGTAATCCTATTTTACTGTTATTGCCTGCTATTATTATTATGTGTTATTGCTGTTGATTTCACTGTTATTGTTCTTATTAGTAACATGAGTGGTTATAACTTTTACCTTAATTATCATCTGTAATTTTATTGCCATAATTATGATATCAGTGACATTTATGCTACTGAACCGTATTCATATTAACAAATGTAGAAAAGGTATGAATGAGAATGAATATCTTCACAATACAAAAGATGTATTTGACCGGTTTCGAGTATCTGTTAGTCACAAAATCATGTATTTCTGACGGAGATATAATCGAAACCGGTCAAATACATCTCTTGTGTTGTGAAGATATTCATTCTCATTCATACCTTTTCTACATTAAACGCTACTGTTTTCTGCCCCCATGGCCCATTATCATCAACACCATTATCATTATGAATATCTTCTTTATTTTCTTAATCTTTATTTATTTGTTTATTTTTTCTAATATCAAGTTTATTTTGTACTTTCTATGTTGTTGCTGCTGTAAGTAACAATTTTGTTATTAGTATTATAATTATTGTCATGATAGTTATTGTCAGAGCAGCAATGTTTAAACTAATGGTAGTTTTCATTATATTATTATTACATGTAATAATAATAATAATAATAATGATAATAATAATAATAATAATAATGATAATAATAATGATAATAATAATAATAATAATAATAATAATAATATAGTACGTGTACTTAATTTACTATCATGATCTATATTACAGTTAGGTTTATTTTAACTGCGGTATCCTTATTAATATGATTTACATATATTGTTACTGTTGCAACTTTTTATCCCCCCTAGATTCTCATGTTGCTGCGCTTGTTAGTGTCGTTGCTGTCATCACACTTGGAATAAAATAATGTTGACATTAGTAAAAAAAAAATATATATATATATTATCTAGAATTGTCATTAATCTCTGCCAGCGAGTGCGGCTTCGTTTCCGTTGTTGCATTCTGGTTTGCAACATTTGCACTATATTTTTTTTTCTCTGGCAACGCACATTAAAACTATTTAGTTTGTCTTTGATTATAATTATGTCTGTTTCTTCTTTGCTTATTTCACTTTCGATTGTTTCTTGTTCTTTTTCTTCCTTATTTTTCTTCCTTTTTTCTCTGTTTTCTTCTCATTTTCCTTTTTCTTACTTTTCCATTTTCTTTTTTTTGTTTGTTTTTCGTTTCCGTTTTAGTTCATAGCTTTTATTTATTTATTTATTTATTATTATCATTATTATTATTATTTTTATTATTATTATTATTTTTATTATTATTATTATTATTATTATTATTATTATTGATATTACTACTACTACTACTATTACTATTATTATTATAGTTATTATTATTATTATTATTATTATTATTATTATTATTATTATTGTTAGTATTATTAGTATTAGTATTATCATCATCATCATCATCATTGTTATTATTATTATTATTATACTAGCCAGCACAATCTCTCGCAAAACACAACTCTCAAACACTCACTCACGAAGCGATGACTTCAGCCCAAACTTCATCAAATCTGTTTACAGTTTCAGGCACGGAGAGAGGCGGGGAAAGTCAGCAAGCGGCGAGGTTCTGCAAACTAAGCTCTCGGAGGAACACAAACAGAGTGTCTGTTCTTGCCTCGTCGCTGCAGCCATGAGATATTTATTCATGTGAAAGTCTGGCTTTGCGTTCACACAGTCATCATCTTGGCCAGGCAACATTGCAACAGCCGCGAGGGGAAAGTGGGAGGAAAATGCAATTGATCTCGTCCTGAGGAGCGCGCGACTTTCGAACGCGGTGAGATGGGGCGCCGATGTGGAAATATGTGTTGGATGTGAAGAGGAGAAGATATTGCTGCGTGAAGGATAAAGAAATAGATAGATGTATAGATTAATACATTTTTCATAATTTCGTTGAATAAATGTGAAAGTTCTAAACAAGGATAAAATA
>NC_051392.1:8471150-8483650 GCF_015228065.2 Penaeus monodon | reverse complement strand
TTCTCTCTTTCCCAAAAATTTCTTCTCTCTTTCCTCTCCCTCTTTTCCTCTCCTCTCTCTCTCTCTTTCCCTCCCCTCTTCCCCCTCTCTCCCCCCCCCCCTCCCCTCTTCCCCCCTCTCCTTCCCCCCTCCCCCCCTCCCCCTTTTTTTTCTCCCTCCCCTCTCTTTCCCCTCCCCCTCCCTCCCTTTCCCTTTCTCACTTCTCTCATTTTCTCCTTTATCCCCTTCCCTCTCCTCTCTTTCCCCTCTCTCGGTCTCAAACCCCCACTCTCTCTCTCTCTCCCTCTCTCTCCTTCCCTCTCTCACCTCCTCTCTCTCCTCTCTCCTCTCCCCCCCCCCTCCTCTCTCCTTCTCTTCCTCCCTCCCTTCCCCTACACTCCCTTTTCCTCTCCCTTTCCCTCTCGTTTTTTTCCTATCCTCTCTCCTCTTTTCTTTTCCCTTTTTCCCCTCCCTTCTCCTTTCCTCTCCTCTTTTTTCTCTCCCTTCTCTCCCCTTTTTTTTCCCTCCTCCCTTCCCCCCTAAAACCCTTTCCTTTCCTCCTTCCTTCCCTTTTCCCCCCTTTCTTCCCCCTTTTTTTTTTTTTCCTTTTTCCCTCCCCTTTTTTTTTATTTGTTCCTTTAAATTTTTCTTCTTTTTCTCGCCTTTTTTCCCCTCTTTTTCTCCCCCTCCCCCTCTTCTCTTTTTCTTTTTTTCTTTTTTTCTTTTTCTCTTTTTCTCATCTCCCCCCTCTCTTCTTTTTTTTTTCTTTTTTTCTTTTTTTCCCTCTCCTCCTCCCTTTTTTCCTTCCTTTTTTTCTTTTTCCCCTCCGTTTTCCCCTTTTTTCCCCTCTCATTCTCTCTCCCTTTGCCCCTTTTTCCCGTCGGGTTTTTTTTCTATCTCCCTCAACCTTCCCCCGCGTACTTCCCCTCCAATTCCCCCAAACCCCCCTTGTTTAAATTCGCCCTTTCCCCTCTTTCCCCTTCCCTTTTTATTTCCCATCCTCCTTCTATCTATTTTGTTCTTCCCAAGGGGCCTCCTTTCTACCCCCCCCTCCTTTTTTCCGTGGTTATTGATAACCCCTTTTAAGGGGAAAAAAAAACCGGGCCCATTTTTTTATTTTTACCCCTTTAAAAAATTAAACCCTCTTTTTATTCCCCTTTTAAATTTTTCTTCTTTCTCCTTTTTTTTCCCCTCTCTCCTTTCTTTCCCCTTTTTTTCCCCTTTCCTTTTCTCCTTTTTCCTCCTCTTTCCCCCCCTCTCCTTTTTTTTTCCCTTTTTTTTTCCCTTTTTTCCTCCCTCCCTCATCTTTCTTTCTTTTCCCCCGGGTTTCCCCTTTTTTCCCCCCTTTTTTTGCCCCCCCTCTCTTTCCCTCTTCTCTCCTCCACCTTTTCCCCCCCCCCCTCCCCTTCCCCCTCTTCCCCCTTCTCGCTCCCCCTCCCCCTCCTTCTCTTCTCTCCCCCCTCCTTTTCCCCTTTTTTTCTTTTTTTCTTTTTCTCTCCCTCCAAACCCCCCCCCCCTTCCCTTTTTCCCCCTTTTCCCCCCTCTCTCCCCTTTCCACCCCTCCCCCCCCCCTTGTCTCTCCCCTTTTCCCCAAAT
Source organism: Penaeus monodon (assembly GCF_015228065.2). NCBI lineage: Eukaryota > Metazoa > Arthropoda > Malacostraca > Decapoda > Penaeidae > Penaeus > Penaeus monodon. Next base: position 8,482,075 of record NC_051392.1, on the reverse strand, counting down.
CCCTCCTTCTCTTTTCACCCTCCCTTTTACCCCCCAAACCCCCCCTTCCCCACTCCCCCGCTTTCCCCTTTTTCCCCTTCTCTCTCTCCTCTCTCCCCTCCTCTTGGGCCTCCCCTTCTAAAATTTCTTCCCTTTTTCCTGCCTCTTCTTCCCCCCCCCATCCCCCCCTCCTCTCTCCTCCTTCCCCCTCCGCCTCCCCCTCTCTCTTGGTCTCCCCTCCCCTCCTCTCTCCCCTTTTTCCCCTTTTTTTCCCTTTTTTCTCCTCTCTCCCCTCCCTCTTCTTCCCTTTCCCTTTTTTCCTTTCCCTTTTTCCCCTTTCTTCTTCCCCTCTCTGGGGCCCCTTTTCCCTTTCCCCCCTTTCCCCCTTTCTTTCTTTCCCCCTTTCCCCCCCTTTTTCCCCCCCCCCCCCTCTCTCCCCCCCCGGCCCCTCCCTCCCCCCTCCCCCATCCCCTCCCGCCCTTCCCTCCCCCTCCCCCATCCCTTCTCTCCCTTTCCTCTCCCTCCTTTTTCCCCCTCTTCCTTTTTCCCCCCTTACCCCCTTTTTTCCTTTTTCCCCCCGTTCACTCCCCCCCCTCTCTCTCGCCACCAATCCCCCCACTCTCCCCCTCTCATCCCCCTTTCTTTCCCCTTTTCTCCCCCCCCCTCCCCCCCCCCCCCCCCTCCCTCCCCCTCCCTCTTTCTCTTCCCCCCTTTCCCCCCTTTCCCCTTTTCCCTCTCCCCCCCCCTTTCCCCTTTCTCTCCCCCCTTTTTTTTTTTTTCCCCCCTTTCCCCCTCTTTCTTTTTCTTTTTCTCCCTTTCCCCTCTCCTTTCTCCCCCTCCCTCCTTTTCATTTGTTCTCGTTTTCCCCCCCTTTTCCTTCCCACTTTTCTTTTCCCCCATCCTCTCTCCTCCCTCTCCTTTTCCCCTTTCCCTTTCCTTTCCCCTTTCTTTCCCCCTTTCCCCTTTTCTCCCCCCCCCCCCTTTTCTTTTCCCCTTTTCCTCTCCTTCTCCCTTTTCCTCTTTTCCCCTCCGGCTCCCGCCCATTCCCCTAAAACCCCTCCCCGTCTTTTTCCCCCCCACTCCTTTTCCTCTCTCCTCCGTTCCCCTTTTTCTCTTTCCCCCTTTTTTCCCTCTCTCTCGCCTCCCCCCCACTCCCCCCTTGGGTTTTCTTCTCCCCCCCTCCATCCTCCCATCTAACTCTCCCTCTCCTCTCTCTCCCTCTCCTCTCCCACCCCCGCTTCCTCTCCGCTCTTTCTTCTCCTCTCCCAGCCCCTCCCCTTTCCCTCCTTTTTTCTCTCCTTTTCCCCTTCTCTCCCCCTTTTTTCAAAAATCTTTCCCCTCCTCCCTCCCACTCTCCCCCTCCGGTTTCCCTCTCTCCCCTCCTTTTTTTCTCTCTCCCCCCTCCCTCCCTTCTCCCTTTTTCCCTTTCTTTCCCCCCCCTTTCCCCCCCCCTCCCCCTCACCCCTCTCTCCCCCCCCCTCCTTTTTTTCCCCTTTTTCTCCTTTTCTCCCTCCCCTTTCCCTTAAATCCCCCCTTTTTTTCCCCTTTTTTCCCTCTTTTTCCTCTTTCCCCCCCCCCCCCTTTTTCCTCTCTCTTTCGTCCCTTTGGGTTCCCCCCCCCCCTCCTTTCCCCCCTCCCCCTTTTGTCTCTCTCTCCCCTCTTCCCTCTCTCTCTCTCTCTCTCTCTTCTCCTTTTTTCTCTTTTTTCCCTTTTTCCTTTTTTCTTTCTCTCCTTTTCTCCCCCCCCCTTTTCTCTCTCTCTCATCTCTCTCTCTCCCGTTTTCCTTTTCCCTCCTCTCTCTCTCTCTCTCTCTCTCTCTCCTCTTCCTCTCCCTCCCCTCTCCTCTCCCCTTTCTCCCCTCTCCCTTCTCTCACTCCCCCCTCTCCTCTTCTCCTCTCTCCTCTCTCTCTTCCTCCCCTCTCTCTCTCCTCTCTCTCTCTCTCTCTTTTTCTTTCCCCCCTTTCCTTTTTCCCCCCTCCCCCCCCCCTTTTTCCCTTTTTTCCCTTTCCCCCCTTTTTCCCCCCTTTTTCCCCCCCTCCGCTTTCCCTCCCTTTCTTTTTTTCTTTTTCCCCCCCTCCCTTTCCCCTTTTCTCTCCTCCTCCTTTTCCCCCCTTTTCCCTCAACTCTCTCTTCTCTCTCTCTCTCTCCCCCTCTCTTTTTTTCCCCTTCTTTCTCTCTCCTTTTTCTTCTCTCTCTCCCCTTTTCCCCTCTCTTTTCTCTCTCTCTCTCTCTCTCCCCCTCTCCCTCATCCACCTCCTCCTTCCTTTTCTTCCCCTCCCTCCCTTCTCAAATCTCCCCTTCTCTCCCTTTTCTTCCCCCCTCCTTTTTTCTTCCTTTTTCCTTTTTTTTCTCTTTTCCCTTCTTTACTTTCCCCCCCTTTCTCTTTTCCTTTTTTTCCTCTTTTTTTCTCTCCCTTCCTCTTTTTTTCCCTTTTTTCCCTTTTTTTGCTTCTTTCTTTTTAAACTTTCCTTTCCCCCCCCCCCTTTTTTCCCCCCCCCCTTTTTTCTTTCTTTTTTTCTTTTTTCCCGGGGTTTTATTTTTTTTTATTTTTCCTTTTTCTACTTATTATTCTCTTTCTTTCTTCTTTTTTTTTCTCTCCCTTTCTTTTCCCCCCCCCTCTCTCTCTCTCTCTTTCTCCCCCTTTCTTTCCCCCCCTTTCTTTCTTTTCTTTCTCTCTTTCTCTCTTTTCCTCCCCCTCCCCTCTCTTCTCTTTTTCCCCTTTTTCTCATTCCCCCCCCCCTCTTTTCTCTCTCTTTTCCCATCTCGTCTCCTTTTCCTCACCCCCTCTTCTCTCTCCTCTCTCTCTCTCTCATTCCCCTCCCCTCTCTCCTCCCCCTCTTTTCTCTCTCTTCTCTTTTTTCTTTTTCTCTCCCCCCTCCCTCTCTCACTCTTTTTCTTCTTTTTTTCTCTTTTTTCTCCCCGCCTCTTTTTTTCCTTTTTTCCTTTTTTTCTCTCTTTTTCCCCTTTTCCCCCTCTTTCTCTCTTTCCTCTCTCTTCCCTCCCCCTTCCCCCCTTCTCCCCCTCCCCTCTCTCTCTTTCCCCTCTCCCCTCTCTCTCTTTTCTCTCTCCCCCCTCCCCCTCCCCTCTCTCTCACTCTCCCCTCCCTCTCTTTTCTCTCTCTTTTTTCCTTTTTCTCCCTCTCTCTCCCCTTTTTTTCTCTTTTTCCTCCTCTCTCCTCCCTCTCTCTCCCTCTCCCCTCTCTCCCTTTCCCCTCTCTCTCCCCTCTGGGTCTCTCCCCTCTCCCCTCCCCTCCCCTCCCCCCTCCCCCTTTTCTCTCTCCTCTCCCCTCTCTCTCTTTCTTTCTTTCTTTCTCTCCCTCTCCCCCCTCTCATCTTTTCTCTTTCCTTTCTTCTCCCCCCTTCTCTCCTCTCTCCTTTTTTCTTTCTTTCTTTCTCCCCTTTTTTTCTCCCTCTTTCTCTTTTCCCCTCTCTCTCTCCTCTCGCTTTTTCTCTCTTCGTCTCTCTTCCCTCTCTCCCCCTCCCTCCCCCCCCCTTCCCTCCTTCCCCTTTTTCCCCCCCTCCTTCCCCCCTATCCTCCCCCTCTTTTCTCCCCCCCTCCCCCTCTTTTTTCCCCCCTTCCCCCCCTTTTCTCACTCTTCCCCTTTTCCCTCTCCTTTCCCCTCCTTTTCTCCTCTCTCTCTTTCCCCTCTCTCTTCTCTCCCTCCCACTCTTTATCCACTCCTCTCTCTCCTCTCTCCTCCCCTCTCTCCAATCCCTCTCCTATCTCTCTCCTCTCTCTCTCTCTCCCTCTCCTCCCCCTCCTCCTTCCCCTTTCCTTCCTCCCTCCCTTTCTCCCTTTCTCCTCTCTCATTCTCTTCTTCCTTCTTTTCCCTCTCTTTTTTCCCTTTTTCATCCCCCTATCCTCTTTTCCTTCTTTCTCCTCCCCTTTCTCCCCTTTTTCTCTCTCTTTTTTTCCCCCTTTCCCTCTTCCTCTTTTCCTCCTCCTTCTTCTTTTTTCTTTTCCAATTTCCTCCTTCTTCCCTATTTCCTTTTTTCTCCGGGGTTTCTTCTTTTGGTTAAAAACCCCTTCCTTTTTTTTTTTAATCCTTTTTTTCAAAAAAAATTTTTTCTCTTTCTTCTCTTTTTTTCTCTCTTTTTCCCCTCTCTCTCTTCTTTCTCTCTCTCCCTTTTTGTTTTTCTTTTTTCTTTCTCTCCCTCTCTCCCTCCCCCTCTCTTTTTCTTTCTTCCCCCCCCTTTTCTTTTTTTTTCTTTCCTTTCTTTTTTTTCTTTCTTTCTTTCCCCCTTTTTTTCCCCCTCTTTCTTTCTTTCTTTCTTTCCTTTTCTCTTCCTTCCCTCTTTCCCCTCTCCTCTCTCTCGCCTCTCTCTCCCCTCTCTCATTTTTCTCTCCCCTCTTTTCTCTCTCTCTCTCTCTCTCTTTTTTTTCTTTTTTCTTTTTCTCTCCACCTTTTCTCCCCCCCCCCCCTCCCCTCTCTCTCCATCTCTCTCTTCCCCCCTCTCTCTCTCCCTCCCCCCTCTCTCCCTCTCTCTTCATCTCTCTCCCCTCTCTCTCTCTTCCCCTCCCCCTCCCCTTTTCCTTCTCTCCTCCTCCCCCTCTCCCCTTTTCTCTTTTTCACTCTCTCTCTCTCTCTCTCTCTTACTCCCCTCTCCCTTTTCTCTCTCCTTTTTCTCTCTCTTTTCTCTCATCCCCTCTCCCCTTTTTTCTTTCTCTTTTTTCTCTCCCTCCCCCTCCCTTTTCTCCCTCTTCCCCCCTTTTCTCCCCCTCTTTTCTTTCTCTTTCTTTCTTCCCCCCTTTTCCCCCTCTCATCTCTTTCTTTCTTCTTTTCTTTCTTTCCCCTTCCTTTTTCTTTCCTTATTTTTTTTCTCTCCCTTTCCCCCTTTCTCTCTTTTCTTCTCCCCCTCTCCCCCTTTCTCCCCATTCTCTCCTTTTTCCCCGGTCCTCTCCCCTCTCTCTCTCCCCCTCCTCTTTCCTTTCTTTCTTTCTTTTTTTCTTTCTCTCCCTCTCTCCCCTCTCTCCCCTTTTTCCTTTTTTTCTTCTCTCTTTCTCTCATTTTCCCCCTCTTCTTTTCTTTCTTCTTCTCTCTTTCTCTCCCTCCCTTTTTTCTCTCTTTCTTTTCCCCTCTCTCTCCCCTCTCTCTCTCTCTCTCTCTCTCTCTCTCTCTCTCTCTCTCTCCATCTCTCCCCTATCCTACCTCACTCTCTCCCCTTTTTTCTCTCCCCCCTTTTATCACTCTCTCTTTCCCCTCTGTCTCTTTTTCTTCTCTTCTCCTCTCCCCTCCCCCTCTCCCCTTTTCTCCCCCCTCCCCCTCATTTGGTCTCCCCATCTCCTTCTCTCTCTCTCTCACTCTCCCCTCCTCTCTCTCTCCTCTTTGCTCTCTTTCCCCTCTCTCTCCTCACTTCTTTCTCTCCCCTTTTTCCCCTCTCTCCCCTCGCTCGCTCCCCCTCTCCCCCTTCCCCTTTCTCTCTCCCCTCCCCTCCCCTCCCCTCTTTTTCTCCTCTCCTTTTCTTCCCCTCCTTTTCTCTCCCCTCCCCTTTCTCTTTCTTTTCTTTTTTTCTCTCCCCCCTCCCCCTTCCCCCCCCCTTTCTTTCTTTCTCTCTTTCTTCTCCTCCTCCTCTCCCCTCTCTCTTCTTTTCCCCTCTCTCTCTCTCTCTCTCCTCTTTCTTTCTCTCCCTCTCTCTCCTTCCTTTTTCTCCTCTCTCTCTCTCCCCCCTCTCTCCCTCTCTCTCTCTCTCTCTTTTTCTTTTTTCCTTTTTTCCCCCTCTCCCCCTCCTCTTTTTCCTTTTTTTCCTTTTTTTCTCTCCTCTCCCCCCTCTCCCTCTCTTTTTTTCTTTTTTTCACTTTCCCCTTTTCCCCTTTTTCCCCTCTCTCTCTCATTTTAAATTCTTTTCTTTTTCATCTCTTCCTCTCTTCTCCCTCTCTCCCTTTTCTCTCTCCCCTCTCTCCTCCCTTTTTTTCTTTCCCCTTTTTCTCCCTCTCTCCCCCTCTTTCCTCTCTCTTCTCTTTTCCTCTCTCTCTCCCTTCCCCCTTTCCCTCGCCTCCCTCCCTCCTCTCTTTCTCTCCCTCCCTTTTTTCCCCTCTTTCTCCCCCCTCCTCCCTCCCTCCCTTTCTCCCTCTCTCCATTTTTTTTCTTTTCTCTTTTTCTCTCTCCTTTTTTTCCTTTTTTTCTTTTTTCCCCTCTTTTTCTCCTCTTTCCTCTTTTTCTTTTTCTCTCTTCTCTCTTTTCTCTCCCCTCTTTCCCTCTCCTTTTCTCGCTCCTCTCCTCCCCTCCTTTTTCTTTTTTTCTTTTTCTTTTTTTTCTCTCCTCCCCCCCTCTCCCCCTCTCTCTCTCTTTCCCCCTTTAAAACCTCCCTCCTTCCCTTCCCCTTCTTCCTCCCCTTTTCCCTTTCTCCCCTCTCATTTTCCTCCCCCCCTTTCCTTTCTCTCTTTTTATCTTCAACAATCCTCTTCTTCCCTCTCTTTCCTTTCTTCCCCCCCTTTTTTCCCATTCCCCTCCTCTTTTTTTCTCTCCCTTCCCCTCTTCCTCTTTTTCCCCCCCCTCCTTTTTCATTTTTATTCTTCGCCCCTTTTCCCCCCTTCTCTCCCTTTTCTTCTCCTTCTTCCCCCCCCTTTTTTGGTTCTTTTATTCCGGGCCCCCTTTACATTTTTTTTTTTTCCTTTAAATTTTAAAAAGGCCCTCTTTTTTTCCCCTTTTTTGTTTCTTTTCTCTTTTGTCTTGTTCCGGTTGTTTTTTTCCCTCCCCGTTTCTTTTTTTTTTTTTTTCTTTTTCTTCTTTCTTTTTTTTCGTCTTTTCTTTTTTTTTTTTCTTTATCTTTTTGTTTTTCTTTTTTCTTTTTTCTTCTTTTTGTTTTTCTTCTTTTTTCTTCCCTCTCCCTCTCTTTTTCTTTTTCCTCTTCCCCTTTTTTCTTCTTCCTTCTTCTTCCCCTTCTTTCTTCCTTCCCCCTTTTCCTTCTTTTCTTCCCCTTTTTTGTCCCCTTTTTCTTTTTTTTTTCCCCCCTTTTTCCTCCTCTTCCCCATCTCCCCCTTTTCCCCTTTCCCATCCCTTTCTTTTTTTCGTTTCTTCCCCCTTTTTCTTCCTCTTCTTCTTACCCCTCCTTCTTTTCTTCTTATTTCTCTCCTTTTCTTTCCTCTTTCCTCTCTCTTTCCTCTTTCTTTTTTCACCTTTCCCCCTCTTCCCCTTTTACTTTCCCTTTTCCCCCTTTCTTTTTTTTTCCTTTCCCATTTTCCCCTTTTCTTCCCTTTCCCCCCCCCCCCCTCACCCGCCTCCGCCCCCCTTTCTCCTCCCCCCTTCTTTTTCCCCTTCCTTCCCCCCCCTTTTCCCCTCCCCTTCCCCCCCCTCTTTCCCCTTTCCCCCCCCCCTCCCCTTCCCCCTCCCCCTTCTTCCCCCCTTCTTTCCCCCCCCCTCCCTCTCCCTCCCCCCCTTCTTTCCCCCCCCTTTTCCTCCTCCCTCCCCCTCCCCTTGCCCCTTCTTTTCCCCCCCTTGGCCTCCCCCCTCCCCTCCCCTCGCCCCATCTTTCCCCCTCTTGGCCTCCCCCTCCCCCCTCCTTTTCCCCCCTTTTTTTTTTTCCCCTTCCCCTTGGGGCCCCCCCCCCATCCCCCCCCCTTTCCCCCTTCCCCCCCCCTCCCCTTTTTTTTGGGGGCCCCCCTCCCCCTTTTCCCCCCTCCCTGCCCCTTCTTTTTTCTTGGGGTAATTCCCCCCCCACCCCCCTTCCCTTATTTCCCCCTTCTTCCCCCCCCCCTTCCCTTTTGGTTTTTTTCCCCTTTTTGGGTCCCCCCTTTCTTGTTTTTTTTTTCCCCTTTGGTAAAATTTGGGGCCCCCCCCCTTTTTTTTTGGTTTTTTTTTCCCCCCTTTTTGGTACCCCTTTTCCCCCCCCTTTTGTTTTTTTTAGGTCAAAAACCCTTTTTTTTTTTCCCCTTTTTTCCCCCCCCCCCCCCCCCCCTTTTTTTTTTTTCCTTTGGCCCCACCCCTTTTTGTTTTTTCCCCCCCCCCTTTTTCCCCCCCTTTTTTTTCCCCTTTTTTTCTCACCCCCTTTTCCCCCTTTTTCCCCCTTTTCATTCCCCTCTTTCCCCACCCACTCCCCCTTTTTCCCCCTTTTCCCCTTTGGCGCCCCTTTTATTCCCCTTCCTCCCCCCTTTTCCCCCTCCCCCCTCCCCTTTTTTTTCTTTTTTTTTGGCCCTTTTACCCCCTTCCCCTTTCCCCCCCCCCTTTTTTCCCCCCCATTTTTCCCCTTTTCCCTTTACCCCTCCCTTTCCCCCCTTTTTTCCTTTCCCCCCCCCTTTCATTCCCCCCTTTGGGCCCCAATAATTCCCCCCCCTTTTTTTTCAAAAACCCCCATCCTATTTTGGAAAAGGGGGCCCAACCCCGGCAGAACGATCAATCCCAAAAACCCCCCCTTTTTCCCCGGGCCCCCTTTTTCCCCTTGGTTCAACCCCTCCCTTGGGGAAAAAACCCCCTTTTTTTTTTTTGGGGGGAATTGGCCCCCCCAAATTTTCCCCCCCGGGCCCCCCGGTTTTTCCCCCCTTTGGGGGGGGGGGGGAAAATTTTGTGTGTTATTTTTTCCCCCCTTTGGTTTTTTTTTTTTTCCCCTTTTTTTTTTTTTTGGTTAGTGTCGTTTTTTTTTTTTTTTTGGATTTTTTGGATTTTGTTTTTTTTTTTTTTTTCATCTCCCCCCTTTTTGTTTTTTGGTTTTTTGGGTTTTTTTTTTTTTGGTCCCCCCCCTTTGGTTTCCCCCGGGGGCCTTGGGGTTTTTTTTTCTTTTAAAATTTTTTATTCCTTTTTTTTTTTCCCCCCCCTTTTTGGCCCAAATTTTCCCTTAACCCCTTTGGGTTTTTCCTTAACCCCCCCCTTTCCCCCTTTTCCCCCCCTTTCCCCCCCAACCCTTTTCCCCCCCCCCCGGTTTTTTTTTTCTTTCCCCCTTTTCCTTTTTCCCCCTTTCCCCCCTTTATTTTCCCCCCCTTTTTCTTAATCCCCACATTTATCATTTTCTTAGTCCCCACGTTTATCATTTTTTCTTAATCCCCACATTTATAATTTTTTCTTAATCCTCACATTTATCATTTTCCTCAATTCCCCACATTTATCATTTCTCTCACTCCCCCACATTTTTCATTTTCCTCACTCCCCCACATTTATCATTTCTCTCACTCCCCCACATTTATCATTTCTCTCACTCCCCCACATTTATCATTTCTCTCACTCCCCCACATTTATCATTTTCCTCACTCCCCCACATTTATCATTTTTCTCACTCCCCCACATTTATCATTTTCCTCACTTCCCACATTTATCATTTTCCTCACTCCCCCACATTTATCATTTCTCTCACTCCCCCACATTTATCATTTTTCTCACTCCCCCACATTTATCATTTTTCTCACTCCCCCACATTTATCATTTTCCTCACTCCCCCACATTTATCATTTTTCTCACTCCCCCACATTTATCATTTTTCTTCATCCCCCACATTTATCATTTTTCCTCAATCCCCCACATTTATCATTTTCCTCACTCCCCCACATTTATCATTTTTCTTAATCCCCACATTTATCATTTTCCTCACTCCCCCACATTTATCATTTTCCTCAATCCCCCCCATTTATCACTTTTCTTCATCCCCACATTTATCACTTTCTCCCCCCCAGGTCATCCCGAGTACGTGGCGGGTGTTATTGACGTGATGGGTATCGTCACCGAGCGCCACACTGCCCCTTGGATAGCCTCACAGGGGGGATGGGTGAGTGCTTGTGCGCTTCTGTTTGTTTATTTTGTGTGTTTTGGGTTGTTTTAATTCTGTGTTTTATTTTTATTTATTTATCATTATTATTATTATTATTATTATTTTTTTTTTTTTTTTTTTTATTATTATTATTATTATTTTGTCTCACGCTCTTTCTCACTTTTCTCACTTTTTTTTTTCTTCGATGCATTTTGTTTTCTTTTTGGTTTAGTTTACTTTCTTTTTGTTCTCTTTGGTTTGCTTCATTTTGATTTTGATTTTTTTTTCTTTCATTTCTCTTTCCGTCTTTTGCTCTGATTTATTATTATTATTATTTATCATCTGTTACTGTTCACTTCATTTTATTTCCGTTTTTTTATTATTTCATTTCCCCGCTTTCACTCAGTATTTTTCTTTCTTTCTTTTTATTTACTCTTTATTTTATTTTGATTCCCTCGTTTTGCTTTCTGCTTCAATTTCTTTCTTGCATTTAAACTCCACTTCATTTTCTTTCCTTTCTTTACTTCCCCTCTTTAACCTTGCTCCTTTAATCCAATTCCCCTTTTAACGCCTTTCTTTTATTTATTTTTTATTTTTTTTTGTTTATTTATTTATTTATTTATTTATTTTGTCTCTCCTTCTCGTTTTTATTTATTTATCTATTTATTTGTTTATTTATTTATTTATTTTGTCTTTCCTTCCCGTTTTTATTTATTTATTGGTTTATTTATTTATTTTGTCTTTCCTTCCCGTTTTTATTTATTTATTTATTTATTTGTTTATTTATTTTGTCTTTCCTTCCCGTTTTTATTTATTTATTTATTTGTTTATTTATTTATTTTGTCTTTCCTTTTTCCCGCGTTGAATGCTCAGAGTAACCCGGATGAATGACCCGCCGGCCGGACTCATCCTGCACAGTTAGATGACTTCGGTGAAACTTTCTGTAGACAATCCCGGGTATTTGCATAATGCAGGTCACGCGAGGCAGCAGTATGCAACCCGTCTTAGCTCCTGCTGAAGAACAATTTTCATTATTTTTTTTTTTTTATATATTTAGAAATATATTCAAGTAATTTATCTATATATTTTATCATTTTAATGAACTCACTCTGCAGATACGTGTCTGTATTTGGTTTCAAGTTCGAAAAGCGTCGGACAATCTTTCGCTCAAGTTATTTGCTGAATATTCGGTTCGCTCCCGTCGCCAGGACACGCCCAGAGAGATCGACAAAGAGCAGTAGACTTTACATGCCTTTTTTGGACTCCGCTTTGGTG
>NC_051392.1:8441150-8456150 GCF_015228065.2 Penaeus monodon | reverse complement strand
GAGAAAGTGTGAGAATAACTGACAAATATATATGTAAGTATATTGAAGGGTATACAGAAATTCGTAATTCAACATTTACAAAAATATGAGTAATAATTCGGATCCTGCAATAAAAAAGCAGGTGTCACTTGTGCAACCGAAAGGTCTGATTTGCTAGAAACCTCCATGACATCAATTCATATTCTGGTTTCGTTTCCATTTGAAATTGATGTGATTACTAATATGCCTTTTTTATATCCATTCGAACATCCATGGCCAATAATACTGCGCCTACAAACTTAGGAAGTAACCTGCTTTACATTTAATTCGATTGGAATCTTGTATTATCACTGTATTTCACTGTGGATGATTCATTTCGTCGGAGGTTCATTATTATTTTACTGTGCATGGCCACACCTTCCGTATTTCATGTATGTTTTTCGTTACTTTCTCTGTTAATGTGAGGTAAATCTATTCTGCAATCTAGAATGTTGAATATCACACGGACATCCTCTTAAATGTATTTTTACGGTCTATGGCATCAATTTCTCTTTTTCTTGTCAAATGCCTCTAATACATGTTTCTTTTTACTATTGTTTGCAGTTCAAGCAATTTAGGCAACTATCACATGTTATGACAAATCAAAAGTAGATCATCCGGAACTATTTGTTCACTAACCCCATTACAGACCAATTTGTTTCGCTGGACCACCTGCATAATCATCTTTAGATTTGGCCTTCTCACATATGTTCCTTTTTTAATAAGCAATACTGGGTCAGGCTGGATTAAAAAAAAGTGCTAACGAAGGCTCTATAAGCTTTAAAAACTGTTAGTATTTTAAAGTAAATCCAAGCCAAAAAAAACTAAAACACTACATGGTATTAAAGATATTAGCTTTCATTTCTATACTTATGAAGTCTTAGAATAATATTTTAACAGACTTTGGAGTAATGCCCGAAGGAGCTCCCCTACCCCCTGCTCTGGTAGGTCTACATTCAACACTCCATTTAACCATTTTTAACTGTATAAAGATGAGGACCTTTTATGGTCTAGTCAACCATTTATATAATTTATAGGTTACGCAGCAAATTCCCTTGCACCTCAATGGCAAACATCCATCCTCTTTCCCCTGAAGTCTCAATGGCAAACACATCCTCTTTCCCCTAAAGTGTTCTTGTTAACTGGCTTCCTGTTTAGGATGGAACAGCTCACTCCCCAATCATTGCTTCTTGGTAATCGTCATAGCACTGCCTGTTACACTACATCCTATGGGGTGGAAGTGGCTGTACTTCATAAATGAGTGTATAATGCTTGGTGGTCGACTGTTAAAACAAATATATGTGGTCATATAGCACTAAAGGTCATATAGAACTATGATAACGTATTGTGGCGAAAAGGTAAAATGAGTTAATGATTGGGACAAAATGTTACAGATGTCAAGGGTTGTAGAGCGCCATAGGATAGCATGGTAGTGAAAGGGGTAAAGCGAGAGAGCAAATGGAGGGAGGTAGGAATTAGTAAACGGGGAAAATTGTTTAGGATGGAAAGTAAATCGATGTGTCTGAGGAAGGAAGAGGAACAACATATGAGAAACACTGCAAAAGAGCCGTTATGAAGTAATTAGTTGGAAATGATGGTGGAAATGGTTGTCAGAGAAGAATCCTGGGAATGAGACAAGGGAACAGGGGAAGGAGGTAAAGTATCAGGAAGAATGTGAGAAATGTGAGATTCTGGTGAAGGACACTGTTGTCACATAAGGAAGCCACGTGAGCATTTAAGTGAGAGCGGTAAGGATAATGGAAAATGAGAGATAATGGAGAAGGGGAGGTTGGGTGTGTTGGGAGAAAGGGGGAGGGAGAGGGTAGGGAGAACTTGACGAGGAGGAGGATGGATATCGGCAATTACTTTGAATGTAGAGGGAATAGGCATAGAGAGATTTTAGGGTGGTTGAGAGAGAGGAGCGTTCTCTTGGGTCACTTTTAGGAATTTTGGATGCCCCCAGGAGTAGGCAAATGTCCGAGGAGCAGAGGAGGAAGTGGGTGTAGGAGAAAATGGGGTGGAACCATTAAATTGGAGTGGAAGAGGTACTGGGAGAGATGCTGAGACATATTGAGAAGATGAGAGAGGAGCGGAACGCATGGTAGCTTTGGAAGAGGTGAAGACAGAAAAGCCTCGTCGGCGTCCTTCCTGTCTGGTCTCACGTAGTGAAGCCTAGTTTGAATCTGAGAACTGCTACCTCAGATACGAGCTCGTAGACAGGGCAGCTCCTATAAAATACAGAAGAACAGGCTGTTAATTGAAAAGGTGGGGGATTCTGTGAGGATGTTGGACAGGTTGAGGGTTCGGGGAAGAGAGGACAAGTAAGGAATAGTGAGGGTACGGGCTTCAGTAAAATAGGGGCAGGAGGAACATTGCATGTGGAGTATAGAGGTGGGTTGGGGTATGGCATGAGGTATGAATGCGTGAATCATAAATGGGCAGGGGTAGTTTCCCATCGTCTGATCTGGTGATATGCGGTCGACCAAGGGGAGATGGAAGGTTTTATGGTTGCAGTTTATTGGTAGTCAGACCTGACCAGATCGATTGCCAACAGTGATAGAGGAAAGTTTTGAAGTGGGGGTAGTAGTCAATGGCTGGATTGTGGGAAAAGTGGGGTTGGTGGGTTGTGGACAAGGTGGCAGATCATGCCAAGGCATCTGCTTGTTCATTTCCGGGGATCCCAACATGGCTGAGTATCTAACAAAACTCCACTACTTTCTGTCGTGTGGACAGATAAAACAACTGGTCTTGTATCTTACAGACTATAGGGTAGGTAGGGTGCATGGATTGCATGAGTGACATTGAGTTGCGTGAGTCGGTGAAGATGGTGAAGAATGAGGAAGAGATGGATTATATGCATTGTAAAGCAAAGAGGATAGCATATAGTTCTATTGTAAGGACACTCGCTCCAAGAGGAAGGGGAAAGTTGTATGTGTGAGAAGGAAAGGCCGCGGCGAAAGCAATACCCGAGGTGTATTTGGAGCCGTCTGTATAAACATGTATAGGCAGGAAAATGTGTGAGGATAGAAGGTGGGATCAGGGAAAATATAAGAGCAATTACAGGAGGAAAGAAATATCGAAGATGAGGAATGGGTGACTGGGAAAGCAGTGTCCATACGAACAGGGAAAGGGGTAGGTAAATGTGGAGAGGTTGAGAAATTATAAAGAAGTAGGGACAGTTTGGAGAGAGAAAATTAATGAAACGAGCATAACTTCTTTAGAGACAAAAGAGCGCGACGTCGAGAAAGGGATGGTAGGCCTGGTTCAAATGGAGAGGCGCCTAGGGCTAAACTGAGACCACAATGATGGATTGTATCAAGATGAGTGAGAAGGGAGGCAGAGGCAGAATATGTATGGCAGCCATAATCAAGGATGGTGAGGATTTGGGTAATATGGAGTGTTTTACAGTAAGAGTCAGAGGCGACGGCGGGCTTTTTCTTTAACAAAAAGGATATGATCTCGCCAAGACAGTCTGGAGTAAAAAATGACACCAAGAAACTTGCCTGAAGGGCGGCATTGGATGGGAGTATCATATAGGAGAGATTGATGTTATTGCCAACTGGAGAGCTGGAAGGACTAGAGGCAAAAATGGCTAGTTCTTCTACGTACAGTGATGAGTAGATTCCTGGTGGTAGAGATAAAGTATTTCTCATTTACAGCAATGAGAAATAATGTTGTGCTGAGTATACTGCCTTAACCGACCTACCCTACACCTACGACTTGAGGGAAAGAAGAGGAAGAAGAGCCAAATCTGTCACGGAAGGTGCGCTCAGAAAGGAAGGTACCATCATGAGGAAGATGTAGATGGGATAGGATTGGAGAGGAGGATGGTATTGGAGTAGGGAGTGCTTGAAAAAGCTCTGTGCTACCTGTCTGGCCTCTCGTGGAGTGAGGCCAAGAAATGCTACCTCAGACTCAAACATGTAAGCAAGACAAGCACATATACGTGATTCTGCAGGGCATTTTGAACGGTCATGACCAGGTTGGGCACATAAGAGGGTAGCGGCTGTGAGCAAAAATGTTTGGCTGGGTGGCCAAACCCCAACATTTCGGACATTGACGAGATGGGGTTGATACGCTCTGGCAGGGCAAGATTCTCCTCCTATAAGACCTTATGGGGAAGGTCATTGTCTACGAAAGGTAATATTGGCAACAATGATGTGGGTCTTATGGCGGCCTCTGAGGGGAATAGTGTATTACTGTATTGATACTGCGAGACAGGCAAGTAGGTCGTCTTCACAGTCTGACCAATCACTGTTGTAGATAGGGCAATCACCCGGGAATATGGAAACAGTTCCAGTATATGTATGAAGGGAGTGGGGTTAGGCAGGTATATATTTGCCAGTGAAGTCAACCAGGGTAGAAAGTGCTGCTCAGATATAACTTTGACAAGGTGTGAGCGATCTGGACGACTGTGGAAGTAAACTTTGCCTACTTGTTTTAGGAGACATTGTTGGAAGAGGGTATTATCGGAGTAAGGTGGTTTTGGGGGTATATCTAAAAATTGGCCCCACTTCGCTGGGCTAGAGTAGTCAAAACGTTTGTAGAAGTGGGAACTGTACAGGGGCGAGGACGGAGGGGGGAGAGGGAGTGGTGTGGAGTGAGATAGTACTGCGGGGAGGAGATAGAAAATGAAGATTGTGCAGAAGGGTTGAAGGATATTCGGAGTGAAGAAGGGGTGTCTTTTAAAGGTTGAGTTATATCCTTCAGGATGGGTCAAGTTGACAGCACATGTCGAGTGATCAAAGGAGAGTCAGGGGTCGATAAACCAGAGGAGTTAGATTTAAAGAGTTGTTGATAAAGGGGTAAGCCTCAATGCTCGCAATGGCTAATGGCTGAAAGAAAAGAAAAGAAAAGAAAAGAAAAGAAAAGAAAAGAAAAGAAAAGAAAAGAAAAGAAAAGAAAAGAAAAGAAAAGAAAAGAAAAGAAAAGAAAAGAAAAGAAAAGAAAAGAAAAGAAAAGAAAAGAAAGAAGGAAAGAAAGAAAGAAAGAAAGAAAGAAAGAAAGAAAGAAAGAAAGAAAGAAAAGAAAAGAAAGAAAAAAAAGCTAGACATCTAAGGTCATGTAGCAATATAGGAAGGTATATCAGAAATGGTAGGTAGGCTGCGTTAGTAATTAGTTACTATACGTTAATAGTCTAGAGTAGTATTGGAAAAGGTAAAGATGGGCAAAGGTGGCGATGAGTGAAAGGGTTAACGTAGGATTAGATAAAGTGAAGGATATATATGCGTCTGAGGAAGGAGAACAGGTTGTCAAAGCAGAAAGTGTGGGATTCCGTACGGATATCTGACAGGCTAGGAGGTCGGTGAAGGGAGGATAGATGAGGGAGAGCAGAGGTATGGGCTGCAGTAAAGTATAGGCAGGACAACAGAATCGACACCCCTATTATGGGTTTAGAATCTTTATTACTGGCATGGTAAGCCTGAAGTATGTGGGGAAGATAAAAGGTCCACCAATCAGGGCCCTCATGAGGGGACCCTTCAAAAGACACTCTATAAAAGACAATTAACCAAGGGAATACCCTGCCAGTGACTCCCCCAGGCCATTCATGACTGGCAAAAAGTCAGCCTTTCATCCTTTCAACACGGCTCTCAAAACTGAATTGGGAAAGGGATGAGGAAGATAAGAAAGGGGATGGAGAAGATAAGAAAAGGAAAGGGGAAAAGAAATGACCATCCAAAATTAGTCGAGCCGAGGGCTGGAGCCCAAGGTAGGGGAGATCCCAAACATTGAGCCTCAGTCTCCATCTCCTAAGCCGCCCCCCACGACAACAGATTGGGGGAGTAGAAACGGAAATGGTAAATGGTAATAAAACCAAATATATGTACTAGACATCAAAGGTCATATAGCACTACAGAAAGATGTAATAGTGAAACGGGTAAAGAGTGGGGTTAGTTGATGATTTAATGCCAGAGGTCGTACAGCAGTTCAAGAAGGGAGGGATTATTAGATTGTCAAAGGAAGATCTTTGGGATATTGCAAGGATTTCCGTAGGGTAAGTAGGGATTAGCAAAGAAGAGAGGGTGGTAGATACTGGTGCAGCGGTAGAGATTGGAGTGTCTGGACTTTTATACCTTAGGAAATAGATAGAAGGGGTTGGGGAGGAGACGAAAACTAAAAGGGGGAGGGAGGAAGACCGTGCAAAATTAGTGGAGTAGAGGGCTGAGGCCCAAGGCAGGGGTGATCCTCAGCATTGGGCCCAGTCACCGTCTCCCATTGCAACAACGGGCATGGCATTGGAGGGTAGGGGGCTGTAGAGGGGATCACAAAAAATCTATCCCGTTGTTAATGGTTAATGATTAAAAAAATAAATGAACTAGACATCAACGGTCATATAAAACTATGGTAAAGTATTATGGCTAAAAGGGTGGAAATGAATTAACGATTTGGATAAGATGTGTTAGATGCCAAAGGTACAAAGGTTGGAAAAAGCTGTAGAACAGAATGGTAGTGAAAATGTATAGAGGGAGAGCAAATGGGATACAGTGGGGATTTGCAAAAGGGGATGGGGATTAGACCAGATGGAGAGTAACACTGAGCTATTATGAAACAAGCAAAGGTTAATACAGTAAGAAATGGTAATCGTAGAAGTAGGAGAAGAATCCAGAGGATGAGATAAGGATATAGGGGGGGAAGGTGAAGTACTGGGAAGAATGTCAGGAGGGGAGGGATCCAGAAGACATTGTTGTGACATGGGGGAGTCATGTGAGCATCCAAGAGGTAAGAATAATGGGGAAGGACGAGGGAATGGTGATGCACATGGAGGAGAGGATGGGGTACTTTTTGGGTGAGTGAGAGAACTTGAGGATGAGGATGGATATCGGCAAATACTTTGAATGTAGAGCAAACAGGAATAGGGCAATTAGAGGGTGGATGAGGAAGTGAAGCCTTTTCTTGAGTCATGTTTAGGAACTTTTGGATGTCTTCAAGAATTTCTGGAGGGGTTGGGTGAGGTGGTCTGAGAGACAAAGGTTTTCTTATGTGGAGGAGAGGAGGAGGGAGGGAGTATTCAAAAATTGTGGTCAAAGGAGCAGCAGGGGTCAGGAAACAAATCAAATGCCCATAATATTGGTAAAAAAACTTCATTATTGGTCATGGCGAGCCCGAAATAAATGGGGAGAGAAATATATTCCCTCAGGGTCCCCATGATAGGTAAGAGCTAGGAGATTACCCAAGGGAATACTGTGCCTATGGCTCCCAGAGGTCATTCATGACTGACAAAGCCAGCCTTTCATCATGAATCTCACACCTTTGGAAGTAGACAGAAGATGGGGATGAGGATAGAGGAAGAGGAGGAGGAGGAGGAACAAAGAAGAAGAAGAGGAGGAGGAGGAAAAGGAGAAGGAGGAGGAGGAACGAAGAATAGGAGAAGGAGGAGGAGGAGGAGGAGGGGAGAGGAGGAGGAGGAGGAGGGGAGGAGAGGAGGAGGAGGGAGAGGAGGAGGAGGAGGAGGAGGAGGAAGAGGAGAAGGAACGAAGAATAGGAGGAGGAGGAGGAGGAGGAGGAGGAGGAGGAGGAGGAGGAAGAGGAGGAACAAAGAAGAGGAGGAGGTGGGAGAGGAGGAGGAGGTGGGAGAGGAGGAGGAGGAGGAGGAAGAGGAGGGAGAGGAGGAAGAGGGAGAGGAGGAGGAGGAGGAGGAGCAGGGAGAGGAAGAGGGAGAGGAGGAGTAGGGAGTAGGAAAGGGGAAGAAAAGACCTTGCAGAATTATTTGAGGCCAAAGCTGAGGAAAGAGTGCTCCCCTACATTGGGCCCTTTCACAAAAATAACGAGCAAGGCAAGAGATTAGGGGTGAAATCTATCCTATTTGGTTGGGCTACACAGAGCACTGAAATGATTAGTAGAAAGATGGGGTCTTGTGGAGAGGTGAGTAAATTAGTACTGCAGACAGTACACATTGAGGAGAGGGAAGCTGTGCTCAGAGTTATGGTCAAAGGAGAGACTGGGAGTCACGGAACTGGGGAATTAAAATCAGTGGGGCCAGTTGATAAAGGGGTAAGCCTCGCTGCCACTCATAAATGTAGAAAATCTTCATTACTGGCCATGGTAACCCTGGAGTATGTTGGGGGTATGAAACAAGTTCTCTCTCTAACACACATGCACAAGATTAAAACTCCAATCACAAGAATTCACAAATTTATTAAAATAATTAAATATACATAACTCAGAATGGGACTAGTCAGCCTGCATTGCTGAAAAGTTTTTTCCTATGAATATTTTTTTTATATGAGAACTGATCAAACTTTTTTTTTTGTACAGGTAAACTATATATAATTTCAGCATTAATTGCACCAGACAAGTGATACATTAATGCTCCACTGGGTTTGTTAATATTGCTAAATAATTTATGTGACTCAGTCCAACACAACTGTGGCAGTGGCTTTATGAACATATGGTGGACTGCATAGCACTAGAACAAAAATGTGAAAATAAAAATCTTTATGAACAAGGTAAAGACAAATATGATATAAATCGTCTACTGTCAGAAATAAAACGAATCTTAATATTTGCTTCATATAAAATGTAGTAATTAACTGGAAAACTATTCCCTATGCAAAATTTTATCACAAAATCATGTCAGAATGGGAGGCAAAAAGACTGTACAATACCAGCTTATCTAGTTGCACTGAATACAAAACATTCACAATTACAATATGAAAGGGTTTAAGCAGTATAGAAAAATTGACCTAAAAATCAAAAATTTATGCCACCTCCATAGCACAAGCACTATTACTGCTCTCCATCGCAGTTATGCCTTTGAGATCCGTAGAATTCTGTGAAGTGGAGGCACCATCGCTTGCTGCATTCTCCGAGGGTGGGATATTTTCCGAATCCTTTGCATCATCCCAGTCAATTTTGAACTTTGTGACACGTGGCTGTGTTCCCAAGATATTTCTCTGAAGCTGGAAAAAAATAAATAATGATTAATAGACAATTGCTGAATATACCAAATCTAAGAACATTTCTATAGAATAGGATACAGTATAAAGGTAAAAGCTAAAGGACAAAGAAGGAGATTAAACTATTCAGAATACAGATTTTTTTCTTCTTCTTCTTCTATCACCACTACCATTATGAGTTGGAATTTCACTCAAATAGCAACAAATGCCAGGCCTGGAAATTAAACAAGTCCTATTGTCCTTGGATTCCCCTCCCCCTCCCCCCCTCAAAAAAAAAAAAAAAATAAAAAAATAAAAAAATATATAAATATAAATAAATAAATACCCATAGACCATACAACTCCAGTAATGCAGCTACAAACACATGACTTTACTAGAGATCTTTGTCACAACAAAGTCCTAGTTAGGGAGGCAGTACTGAGTGATATCAGAAGTCCTATCACACGAAATGTCTGGTATAATTGCATCAGATAACAGATTCGCAAAGATGAAATCTGAATACTGATGAAGTCTGCTAAATGAAACTGGAATATACTGTTGCTAATCTCAACATACAAAAAATCTTTTACGTTATTAATGCTTGCAGGGGAGAAAGTAAAAAAAAAAAAAAAAAGAAAGAAAAAAAAAGGAAAAAGAAGAGAAAAGAAGAAAAGAAAGAAAGAAAAAAAAAGAGAAAAGAAAAGGAATAAGAAGAGAAAAGAAGAAAGAAAGAAAGAAAGAAAAAATTATAAGTACTATATAATCTACAGCATGACTACATGAAATATTTTATACTACACATCTATTAACATATTCACAAAGTCAGTGCCTAGGGAAGATGTTTCAAGTTACATGCCATATTTTTCATAAACAAGTGTCTTTTATGTCTCTCTAGAAATAAACAAATAAATTGCCTCTACATATCAACATAGGAATCATGGCCAGAGCATCAAAATACCAGATAATTGGGCAAGGCTCAAAGTAATATATAAAATGAGCAATTTTTTTTTTTTTGTTTTTTATACCATACATTAATATAGCCTGGTTACTTCACCCATTTCTAAAGGCAATGATTTAAGTGTATTTTGTATTATCGGAACTGATATCTGAGACTATTCAGGGTCTAGGCAAAACAAATTGTTTCCAGACTCATTTATAATGACCTTAATAACTGTAATCATATAAAAAAAGAAAAGAAAAGAAAAAGAAAAGAATAATAATAAAATAAAAATTCTCCGTACCTTTTCAAACTGTGGGACATCAGGTGGGGTTTCTTGAAGTTCAGGGTCTGTATAAGAATTATTCACATAATAACCCACCCTCACAAACTCCTGTCCTTTGTATCCGCAAGTTAACAGCACAACTGTCACACCTACTGCATCACCAACTGGTATTTTTGTATGATCTGGTGGGTCAGCCTGAAAGGAAGATTACATTGCAATCACTGAATGCTATTACTTAATGTTTAACTCTACAGCTTACTTCAAAATGAGTTGCCCGCTTATCTTAATTTAAAGATTTAGTGAGAAAAATTCTAAATGGCTGAGTGGACGGTCTGTTCCCTGCTCCCACTCTTAAAAGATAGTGTCTTTGATAAATTGAACTATAATAAAATGAGAAAATTGTTACTCATTACACAACTACACTTAACATAATAACCAATTGTAATCTTGTCAAGATTTAGCTATACGTAACTCAATCACATTTTTAAGTCATGACAACATTTCATCTTTTAAAACATTTAATTACGAAACTTGCAATATTATCCTTAAACCAATGGCACAAGTTAAATGCACTGTCCATGGTATCCTACTTTTGGTTCTGATAATTTATTTATTTTTACATCCACATGGATTCACAAATGTTTAGTCCATTACTAGGCCTATCTGTTACCTATTTAATCTATTTTTTTTATTCTTATTACTGTTACTATCATTAGCAACATCTTTTCCTCATCATGAGCATTATTATTATTACAATATTAGGAATAATAAACAAAACCTTTTTACACTTCAAAATCAAGTCTTTGTGAATGAGCAATTTTTAAGCCATCTATGTGTAAACAATGTTAATAAACCTGGTATCAACCTGTTAATAAAATATAATTAAGAGATGTAATACTTTGTGTCACCATACCTGAAATACAAACATGTGTTTCCCTTCTGGAACTGGTCCAACATACACTGTATCAAGGGTCTGATCATAGTCTTCACTTTCTGCACTACCTACATATATTATTTTCCACTCCAGATCTGGAACAGGGAGAAATAGCAATTAATCAAAAAGTTATTCTTGGGTAATATATAGGTTATGCAAATTACATTTGAAGTTATTCAGAGTAACATAAAAATTAAGAAAAAATTTAATTTTAATAAAAGTAATGAAAGGCATGGTTGCCTAATGCTATATTGCTTTGAATACCTCATACAAGAAAAAATATAAATCTTTGGATACTAAGAGACATCCCTAAAATACATTTTGAACAACTCTTGCTGTTTTACCAAACAAGTAATAAGCCCTATATGAGTACTATACAAAAGTCTGATCAGTCTGGATATATAGAACTCCACACCCCCTTTCGTTAGCATCGTAGACAAATGATACACTAGTGTACTGTACATCACTTGATTTCTAACCCACATGCTAATAACATCTCATAAAATAATTCATTCCACAATAAAAGAATACTCTAATTATTATCTAATACTTTTAGTTCTGCATTTATATATGTAATATCAACATTCCTCTATACAATCATAAATGTGCCTGTAGAATAAATATTCAAGACATGGAGAACCTACAGTTAGAGAGATAAGAACAAGAATAAGTATAAAATATACCTGAAAATGTTTATACCACTTTTCTCATCACTCATTTTTACAACCATGCAATCAATTTGAAAATAAAGTACAGTTTCTAAGATGGAAGCTTTTCTTAATTACCAAGGTCATACAAAAATAATGCAAAAACACTGGTAGAGCCACTGTAGTCTTCTTTATGAAAGAATTTGTAACCTAATAAACTCTTTGTGATCATGTGGTGAGAGACTGCTACACCCCTTGTTTCCATAAAAAAAGAAATCCAACTATAATTCAAACTTTCCAACCAATGCAAGCTAGCACCACTGTGATTAATGATGCTTGAGGAATGTCATTAGAAACTGATGAAAATGTAAAAGTAAAAGGAAGCAATTACCATTACTCTAATTAGGAGTCAAATTTAATTATCATCAAATGTAATATAGCCTTGTTATCTATGGTGCTAACCATATCCCCCCCCCCCCCCAAAAAAAAAAAAAAAAAAAAAAAAAAAAAAAAAAAAATATATATATATATATATATATATATATATATATATATATATATATATATATATATATATATATATCTTTTGAGTTACACTTTATTACAAATGCCAATATCAATGTAATCAGTGGATTACTTTAATTCTCTGGTCTTAAAATTAGAGGTAAAATATCAGGTACTATGGTTTACATCAATCAAACCAACACTTGCTTTGATCTGTGTTGCCTAGTCTAAAAGTAAAGTAAAATAAAGTAACGCAGAGCAAAAGCAAACCGCAAACCCATAAGATTCACTGTCAAAACACCTAAATAGCTATGGAATACTCAAGGAAAATGAGGTAGTATCCGGTAGAAATGTTCACCGGTCAGGAACATTTAAGAACATTTCAGCAAATGAGCAGCAACAGTGCTTCCACAATAATACAACTTGATTGACTATCAATCCATGCTTTTGAAAAAAATTCAAATCTAATTCTTTAAAATACAATATGAAACCCATATGGCTTGGAAAATGTAGTGTTCACTAGTACTTTGTGTAATGTTTCCACATGAGCTTTACCACAAAGGGGCCAATTAGTAGATTTCACCTGTTTTCACTGTTCCTTGAGTTTTCATGAATTATCAATGGTATTTCCTTCACAAGTTGATAATAGGAAAGTTGTGCAACATGTAATACTTTCATATACATTTACAGGTAAATGCAATGGCAAAGAAAAAAAACTAAACCCACTAATACATAAAATCTGCAAAGGCAAAAAATGACACCAATAAGTAAACACATCATGACAAATGCTGTGCGGAAAGGAGCATTTCTGATAGAAAATAACAACAAATTCACACATATCACAATGTTGATAATTGAAAAAAGGAATAATAATCACAAGATCTGATGGCTGTGTGGAGGAGGAGGAGGAGGAGGAGGAGGAGGAGGAGGAGGAGGAGGAGGAGGAGGAGGAGGAGGAGGAGGAGGAGGAGGAGGAGGAGGAGGAGGAGGAGGAGGAGGAGGAGGAGGAGGAGGAGGAGGAGGAGGAGGAGGAGGAGGAGGAGGAGGAGGAGGAGAGAAAAAAAAAAAAAAAAAAAAAAAAAAAAAAAATATATATATATATATATATATATACATATATATTAGTGATAGTAGTAACAATAAATAATAATCATTATTCAACAACAACAATAAAATATTAGCAATAAATATATAATACAATATAGAAATCATAGTAATCCATAATTCACATAATACAATACATATTATGTTACTTACTAATAGTAATAATAAAAAGTACAACAAAAATAGTAATAAATAATAACAATAATAACTACTACCATTTTAATCAACAATTATAACAATAGTAATAAAACTAACAAAAATAATGACAAACAACACCATCAATAAAAATATAAAACATAATAATAATAATGAAAAGAACAACAACAATATTACTACTAATACTAATATTAATAATTATTAATATTATCCCTACCATCATTATTATCAATACTATAATCATTATCATTATCATGGTTAGATTCATGTAATATGCATTGTCTTATGAGAAATACCCCAAGTGATCATTAAGTTGAAACTATAACAATTACCACACAATTGAATGAAAATGGGGACTCATTACCATAATCATGAAATTAAAACAAAGCAATAAAAATGTATTTCAGATCAAATAAAACAATAAAATGTGTATTCAAATGCATTTAGATGTATCTCAAAAAAGCAATGATAAACCAGGAGGTGAATATGTATGTAACAGTAATTTATGTGGAGGGGGAATGGCAAGAGTAAAGGACTGGGGTTTGGCTTGATGAAATATGCTATACAGTACCAGAAATACTAATTCACACCTTACACACAAGAAGCAGGAAAATGCAACTGCACAATTGTAAGTCCTTTTCAAAGAGAGGAGGGCCAACAAGGGGAAGGGGGGAGGATGTTATGGGGAGGGCCAACAAGGGGAAGGGGGGGAGGGTGTTATGGGGAGGGCCAACAAGGGGAAGGGGGGAGGGTGTTATGGGGAGGGCCAACAAGGGGAAGGGGGGAGGGTGTTATGGGGATAGTGTGGTTGTCTAAGTTAACATTGTCTCATGTTAAAATAATAAAATTCAGATCAAGAAACTACACAAAAACAAAGTTTCTTATTAAACCTTTATCTTGCTAGAGTACATATGGAGTTGCTGACCAAAGCAAAAGCCACAGTAATGACTTTCATAAAGGATTTAACTTTAATTTAAGCTAGATGTTTAGAATATTCAAACACCCTAGCCCCACACCTGTCAGCACATTGGTGAAAGCCAACAAATTTAACTTTGCCACTTTTGTTCTGACAAGATTGAACTTGTAGACTTCTGTGAGGATTTTACTATCTTACAAGACAGAACTTGTAGAAATACTGGATTTATCCCCCAATCTGACTCAGAATATACACGAGAGATGTTTTGCAGTGTGAAGAGGCTGTTATTATCACTTTGACTCTGCAACAATGCTAAGTTGGACATCAATTTTATGGTTAATCTATGGCTGCAGTAAGCTAGGGCAAACTGAAGATGGTATTCTTGGAGAGGCCTAAAAGCTGGAGTCGTCAGTACAAGAAATAATTCGCAGACATAACGGTAATCCACAAGTAAAGGAAAAATTCTGCGGAAAGTCCACTCGGTGCTCCCAAGTTTCAGCTCCGTTTTGCCATGCATACCAAGGTGCAGATGTTTGTTGGGGGGTGTTGGGGAGGGGGAGGGGAGGGCTCTCAGAGGCCCCCCATCAACCCTCCCCCAGTTACTGCAACGTAGATTGTTGAA
>NC_051392.1:8428650-8433650 GCF_015228065.2 Penaeus monodon | reverse complement strand
ACCAAGAGCTTCAAGTTCAGCGACTTTACAGACTCCCGCACTTATTTACCTCCAAATGTTGTACAGTAGAAGTATCGGCAAAGTAAATAGCAACACCATGTTCATTCATGACATTTCGGAATTTGAAGCTGATATATCCCTTCGCTCCTTATAGACATAGAATAGTGACTATTTTTTTTTCTTAACAAACAGCTTAACAGACACCCTTTTCCCCTAATTAGTACAGAAGTTTAAAATATATGATAAATGCAATGTGTAACAATTTATCTATACTCCTACCCTAACAAATGAGAGTAATAAAATTCAAAACATCAATATTTTTTTTATTTAATAGAATTTACATATATACACCTTCAGACATAAAAATATCAAGACTCTTCATATTATATTTAAAAAAATCTGAAAGACAGCTGGTGATAGATCACAGTGAATGCTAAAATAAATTGAATCCTACCATCTGCAACATGTATTTAATCACTGGCTTATTATACACCATGCATGCTAGAAGAAAATAAATTCATGTGCAATGTAGATTTACATACAGATTACTCTGTAACTGTTCCTACCTTGTTTCTGACCAAAGAATGGAAATTTGCATTATCTATATATCTATATCTATATAAATGGGTTTCATCTTAATTTCTAGGTACAATAGTTAAAAATCTCATCTTTAATAAATGAAAAAGAAAAAAGAAAAAATGAATTTATATATTCAAGATGATCCCATTGTTGTGGTACAGATGAATCATTAGAGCAATAAAAAAATAAAAACAAAAATAAGTAGATAAGAATTTTCAAATTCCAAAATGTTGTACCTAAAAATATCATGTAAACAAGCAAGCAGCACCAATTTGTTAAATATGAAATAAAAGGTTACATATCTATATTCGTGAACATAACAGGGTATATCACATATAAAAACAAAAATATACTACTACATTAACTTTGGTGAAAAATCAAAATCTGCCAGTGATCCCATGATCTACATTAATGCTTCATAAATTAGTCGGTCCAAGAGAGGATATCACTGGCTTCTTTTAGACTGTAAATCTGATTGGAGTCCAGAAGACCAATCAGTTGCTTGAAGGGTGTATACAGCTTCAAGGTTGTGACATCCCCGACCATGATCAATTTATGCTTTGCTCTTGTTACAGCCACGTTCAGACGTCGCTCATCTTGAAGAATTTCTCCAGCCTGTGTGGGGGGAAAAAGGTGGATAAATAACATATACCAGTGGAAATAAAGTAGCTTGCTGACTGTTAAGTAATTACATTAGTATATTCATTCTCAATTCATCAGTTCTAAATACTGGTTAAATGCTATTCTGGATTTGAAGGTACTTAACAAAATAGTAGTATCATGATTATTCTTTCATGTAATAGTTCCTCAAAACATGAAAATACCTAGGAATATGACAATTTACATTTACACATTTACACCGACATACCTCAACTTGTGTCACGCCCGAGCGCACACAGGAATAAATAATGACGCTTTTGTCTCGTCCCTGGTACTGATCGACAGTGTTGACTTCTATCCTGTGACCACCAGTGACATTGTGTAGTACTGACTCGCGAATTTGTTTTACTTGTGCTCGGTAGGGTGTTATAACTCCAACCTCTTCTCCACTTAAGCCAACCTGGCAAGCAAAATACACACATGAATATCCAACTGTTAGTATGATTCATATGACAAAGCAACCTTTTTATAATTAGAATTTATTTACATAAAAATGAATACTAAATAAGAGGGAGAGGAGAGGAGAGGGGAGAGAGGGAGAGGAGAGGAGAGGGGAGAGAGGGAGAGGAGAGGAGAGGAGAGAGGGAGAGGAGAGGAGAGGGAGAGGGAGAGAGGAGAGGGAGAGGAGAGGAGGGGAGAGAGGGAGAGGAGAGGAGAGGGGAGAGAGGGAGAGGAGAGGAGAGGGGAGAGAGGGAGAGGAGAGGAGAGGGAGGGGGAGAGAGAGGGAGGGGGAGAGAGAGGGGGAGGGAGAGAGAGGGAGAGAGAGAGAGAGAGAGAGAGAGAGAGAGAGAGAGAGAGAGAGAGAGAGAGAGAGAGAGAAAGAAAGAGAGAAAGAAAGAAAGAAAGAAAGAAAGAATGAGAGAGAATCTTTCCAGCATAAAGCTTCCTTACTTTGATAAGCGCTTGCAGCAAGTCAACAACAACAGAGGTCTCCCTGGTGTTGATGATCAGATTGCCCTTGTCTTGACTCTCTTTGGCCATTCCACAAGTGTCTAGGAACACCACTGCATGCTCTAAACTTGGATCCAATGTTCTTGTGATCCAAGTACTTATAGTCTGGCTTGCCACACAATCCTTGAAAGAGGGAAAGTAAATACATGATTGAATTCTATCATGTAAAATATTTCTAAACAAAGATTTGGCAATATTTATTTTTTTCTTAAATACGAATGAACATTTGCAAAAATATTTTTTCTCTACCAAATCAAGATTCAAAGAAATAACCCTACAGCACTGCTGGCCATATATATATATATATATATATATATATATATATATATATATATATATATATATATATATATATATAGGGTTATTCTTGAATCTATTGAGAGAAAAAATATTTTGCAAATGTTCATTCGTATTTAAGAAAAAAATAAATATTGCCAAATATATACATACATATATATATATATATATATATATATACATATATATATATATATATATATATATACATATACATATACATATACATATACATATACATATACATATACATATACATATACATACATATACATATACATACATATACATATACATATACATATACATATACATATACATATACATATACATATATACATACATATGTGTAAAAATAATAATGAATATTGAGTCACCATTACAGTCTATACTGAAAGACAGAAACCTAAGCAAAGCATGAACCAACAGTAGCTAGAACCACAAACCTCATAATGGGGAAGGCGTACAGTTGCAACAGCCAACTCCTCATTAGCACACTTGAGCTGACCATCATACATGAGGCCGTTTGGAATCTTCATTATTGGGCCGTTCATCCTGTACTGGTCTGTTAGGCTTGATGTTGCCCCTTGGCCATCTAACAGCTTGAACAACGACTCAGACATGCCAAGATTTCTGGAAAGAGAAATTCCTATTTCATTTACGTATATTAAGCAAACCCTAACAATTACAACTGCTTTTACTATTCTTCTTTGATTATAAAGTTGAGAAAAGTTGTCTGGAATACTGTTGGAGTAATTCCATTATTAAATAATTTGATACCTCAAGCCCCAACTATGAAACAGTGGAATAAGTAAAGGTATTTTACTTTTGGTATGAGTATAGATGTCAGAATTGCATCAACTAATTTTCTCATATCTACTTGAGTATCTTTCATACTAAATAAATGGTTTCTAATGCCTTTCATTACAGAACTAGAAAATAGTAAATGTTATTAAGAAGTTGTAATATCAAGAAATTCTGAGGGTTCAGAAAACATGCATTAACGCTTTGTGTAAAATAATTAATCAATCATTAGCTTAAAAAAAAAAAAAAAAAACAATATAAGACAAGAAAACAAAGTTCACTCCATTAATGTTGCAAAATCAAGACATAAAAAAAAAAAAAAAAAAAAAAAAAAAAAAAAAAAAAAAACTAGTAACATGCAAGGATGTGATCAGCAAAGAAACATCTCATTGGGTGGTGTACATTACAGTACTTACTTCAACATGGTCCAGCTAAATAAGGATGTAAAAATAAACTGGTTCAGAAATCACACCATCATACAGTGTTCAATGCAATCATCCAACTATACATTGGACCATGGCTACACTGAGTTACAAGAATGTATATCTCAAATTTTATTGTAGCAGGTACAGTTTCCTTATAAGTCTCATTACATAATTTCCTTCCCTTAAGAAAACCACAGAAAAGTAATAGTGTCATACTTAATTCTTTTCTATTTCACATAAGCACTGTCAAAATGTGGCATTTCAACAAATTTGATGTTAAATCATAGATCACAGAATACAGAACACTATCAAAAACTGAAAAAGAACTGGCATAAAAAACATGGGATATCTATAAAACATTCCTGAAGAACTGCAAAAGCTTACACTTATAGAAGGCCATAAACCCATTTCAGATCCTGATAATACGCAATACACCAAATATTTAGACTAGACTAATTCCTTTTAGGATAATTTTCCAAGTAAAAGGGCCAGAATCCCTTGATTCATAGACCCCTTAATGCCAGTTTCACTAAATCTATCTGGAACTGGACTGTTGGCAGGGTTCATCACCCCTTTCACCAGGCCTAGGCCCCACTGTTTGGATGATCATTGAAACCTGAACACAACTTTTCATTGACCAGACTGTGCGCTGTTTATTTCTGGGGCAATAAGAATCTATTATAATCCTGTTAAGAATTTGCTTAAAATGCTTAACAGTAATATTATAATCTAATAATAATCTCAAATATTTATGTCTGAAAAACTGACATAAACAAAATACACAACTTCATATGAAACTTCTTTCTCTAACTAGATTATGCACACACAAGCAATATATAACAGAGCTGAAAAGGGTCCAAAGTGCAAACAAAAATCTTTAGTAGCTGAACACCATAACATACCAAGGAGGACTTGATGAACTGGTCAAGCAGCATGGAAGAGTAAAGAAACCTAGGTATAATATAAAGTTCAAAAATTTCCAATAAAAAAACATAATTAAAATAAATGTACAAATAACACAGGTTCCCTCCCAACCTCTGAGGAAACTTGGAGTACAAATGAAGGTGGAGAATACAATGTTTTCATGTGACCACATAATGCAAGGGTCCCCAAAATGTAAACTATCATTGAAACTATCTATCAAATGCATATAATTTAATCTCTCCAGGACGAAAGGCAATATAACTGTTGTAATCAATATTCTATATAAAAATCCTTTGCCCAACTAGAAAATGCTAGGATTACCCACCAAAACTATAGTTACCACAAGAAAGGGCATATATA
>NC_051392.1:8416150-8426150 GCF_015228065.2 Penaeus monodon | reverse complement strand
TCACATGATTGAGTCCTAGACAGGTTGTAGCAATCACCTTCTGCAATTTAAAATCACTCATATGTAAACCAGAGTAGGAAAATATTTAGTGAAGAGTATTGCTTATTTTTGAAGAACAAAAATAAGAATGTTAGATTAATGATAACTTTTTGTATACTGTAAGTGCTTAAAGGATTTAAATCTTTGGCTGAATGCATGTTAAGTCCAATATTACTAAACATTACACAGTATATCCTATATTTTCTACCTCCTTCCAAATGCTCAATATCCAAATAGAGTAATAGATGCAGATGAGCAAGAAGGCAGGAAAAAGAAATGGATGGTTATGGTATTTGCCATTAGTAAATATTATTCTTTGACAAAGAGCATTTGACAACTGTTCTTTCAATTAGAGTGAATACACACAAATAATAAAAAAAAAAAGATTGTTTACATGTAAGAAAGATCTGAACATTCCTACTGTCAGCATTAAGTTCGTACATATTCATATAAATTCCACATGATTTATATTATACCAGTGCTGTAAGTTACAGTTTTTGATTGAAATAACAATACTGATTCTAAAACATAAATAATTTCCCCAACATATCCTAAATGGCAATAATAAACACTGTTTTAAGGTCAATAATAGTTTCTTACCTTTGAAAAGTAAAACTGGGAAAGTGAGGCAACATCTTTGAACTTTCTTGCTAATGTTTCATCTGCATGTGTCAGTATGTCTGGATGAATACGTGCAGTTCTCCCCAGACGAAGAAAATCAACTTCCAAATCCTGTAATAGAAAGTAAATAAAAGTAGTAGTGTAAATTTAAAAAATGTAATTTATAATTTCAAATTCATTTCAGTTATTTCAAATATAGTTTAATTAACTCTAATTCATTTCAGTTATTTCAAATATAGTTTAGTTAACTCCACTCAAGTAATTTTCTTTTAAAATTGAAAAAAAGACAATAAGCATACAAAGCCTGATTAAAATGGTTCAAAACTAACCTTCAGTTTCAGAAGAATGTTATCAACAGCTGAATGCGTATAACTGGTGAGAAGGATAGAGTAACCTAGAGTCACCATAAGCTGGACCAGTTGAACAATTGTAGAGGTCTTGCCTGGGAAGTGTAATCAAAAACATAATTTAAAAACCCATTGCCATCGATATTTTCTCACTGTCTGCTGATTATCCTCCATGCACCAACTATAATCTAATCAAAACAAAGCTTACCTGTTCCTGGGAAGCCCTTGAGCAGACTGTAGTCTTCCGCCA
This sequence comes from Penaeus monodon, assembly GCF_015228065.2. Lineage (NCBI taxonomy): Eukaryota > Metazoa > Arthropoda > Malacostraca > Decapoda > Penaeidae > Penaeus > Penaeus monodon. The sequence goes on along the minus strand of NC_051392.1, from coordinate 8,424,893 downwards.
TGAGGGTCTTCAACACCGCTCGCTGTTGGGTCTTGTTCAGCATTTGAAGGATCTTCTTGCCTTTCTTCACCACATCTTCACCTAGCCCTTTCTTGAATGTTGGGGGTTTTCTGAAATCATATCAAGTAGGGGGAATTAAGAGGACTTTTTTTTTTTTTTTTTTTTTACTTCATAATCATTATGTCTGTAATCAGTTACAGTCAAACAAAATGTTATTTACCTATCCACAATCAATTCTCTGAGGATTGCTGCTTGTGGGGTGTCAGACAATAATCTGGCCAAGTTGGTAAAGTTGATGCTCATGGTATTTTGGTATTCACATCTGTCCACACTGAATACCTTCTCCCTCCATGTAGGGTAAGCTGACAGGTCCCTGCAATAAAAAAAGGTATTATTTGGAACTGATTCTGATATAACTTGTTTGTTTTCATCCACACTTTCACCTCTGTCTCCATCTATCACTATATCAAATTCATTTCCTGGCTTAATCGTGGTCTACACTTTATTTCAACATGCTTTGCTTCAGGTCCTTGACAGCTGATACAGTCTTTGCTCCTGTCTGTGTTCCCTCTATTTTTACACTCTTTGCCTAAATCTGTTTGTTTCTTTCTCTCTCTAACTCTCTACCACTTTATCTAATCTTATTTCATATATTCACATGAACCAGACTCACCTATCTAACACAACTTGCACTGACTGTTCTTGTACAGCCTTTACAACTCCCAGACTGAGAGCAATTTCAGTTTCTGATGACACAACTATGTTATCACTAGCCTGGAATGATAAGCAAGTTGAATTACTTGAATGTGACAACAAAACAATACATGTGAAAAAGATACTATTCTTTGAAGGAAAATAAATGTCATAAAAAAATGTAGGAATTATGTTTACATTTATGCAATAGTTACAAAGATTTTCAACACTAGAAGGGAATACAATTTCATATCTCTACTGATTTTTAAAACTGTTTTTGTGCAAAATAAAAAAATTATGTGTGGCTACAAACTATATAAACTCTCAGCAAAGCAATATAATTACTTAATATGATAAATAGAGGACAGGATGAAACAGAAGAAATGAAAAAGGGATGGAAGGGAGGAGGAGGAAGGAAGGGGGGAAGGAGGAAGGAAGGGAGGAAGGAGGAAGGAAGGGAGGAAAGTAGGAGGGAAGGGAGGGAGGAGGATGGAAAGGCAGGGAGGGAGGAAGAGATGAGAAAAAGGAAGGAAAAAAGGAAGACTGAAGGAAGGGGAGGAAGGGAGGGCAGGAGGGAGGATAGAAGCAAAGGTGGGAGGAAGAGAGGAAGGGAAGAAAGGAGGGAAGCATGGAAGAAGGGAGGAATGGAAAAAAGGGAAAGACAGGAGATAAGGACAGAGAAAGGACGGGAAAGAGGGACAGAAAAACAGTGGGTCAGAGGGAGGATGAGAGTAAAAAGAAGAAACTGGGGAAGGAGGGATGAAGAAGAGGAAGAGAGAGAGCTAGAGAATAAAAAAGATAGGTGAGACAATGACAAACGAGAGAGGCTGAGACAGAGAGATGAAGTAGATGTACTCATTCTCTCGTAACATGATTACTCTACCTGCAATCCAACAGCTGATAAGCTTGTCATCGTAGGATACTTAAGAGATCGGACAAAGGAATGGACAAATATTCCTGGCTCTGGTTCGTTCACTGGAACACCTCGCTCTAAAATTAACATTGATAGACAGTCGCCACCTTCCTCTCTGTTAGGAAAGAGAAAAGTTTAAATAAGAAATATCTTTCAACACAACCTTTAGGTAGAGAGAGGGAGGAAGGGAGGGAGGGAAGGAGGGGGGAGGTAGGGAGGGAGAGGGAGAGGGAGAACATTCAGTAATAAAACTGCTTATAAAATCAATAAAAATCATAGAGAGCCCGTTTCTCATTGATCACTCTATGAAGTGTAATCATATATGGTTCATCAAGTGAATTCATAGAGAAAAGTATTTGGATTAGATATCTAATTCAAATGGAAAGTCACCTCAATAAATCATCAACTATCAAACACGACATATAACAAAATAACAAATCAACGTTCAGTAAACTCTCTAAACAGGTTACCTTCTTTTGGGGTCCTGGCACCAGAGTGCTCTAATAGCGGACTCTCGTTTCCCTTCAGCAATTTCTAGGTGTAGTAGTAAACACCAATGCCTGAAGTAATCTAAGTGAGCCTGAAGAGGAATAGGTGAGGCATTATGTATTCTAATGGTGCAAGCAAATGATTCAAAAAATTTAAAAAGATTTTGTTCATATGAACCACAGCTTAGCAAAGCATATGTACTACAGCTGACCCAACTTAGGCCATATGAACTACAGCTTACCAAACTTTGTTCTTGTACACTACAGTTAACCCAGCTTTACTTTACCAGGTTAGTCCTCTTGTTTGTTCATAATCCATCAGCCTTAATCACATAATTCACAACCAGATGAGACAATCCCTACTGCATAGTTCTCATCTACTACATCAGATTCCAGTTCCACTGACTTCAATCATAAGAACTAGGAACCTTGTTCCTGATTGAACACTTCCTTTGAAAATTGTTTTCTAACAAGCACCTTCACATATAATAATAGACAAACTCCAAGACTGACAGATCCCTTTCATGCTCTAGAACCTTTAAGTTTAATGTGTACCTGAGAGAGATGAGAAGTAGTCCTTGGTATAAGTACGCTCATGGAATGAGGAGGCTCTGGGACAATTTCTTCAATACTCTTCTGGTAAACTGAACATGTAAGCAAATGGGCACATTTTGTACATGCTCTCTCAGAGTCTATTGGCTCTGGTAGGGAAGGTAGCTTGAATTCCTAAAAAGAAATATATATAAAATGTATACCATAAAAATATTGTTTTTGAAATAATGATAAAACAAAAAGAACAAATCTAGCAGTGTAAAGATATATTTGTGAACTTGAATAATCTGTTTAAGAAAAATCTAGAAAACTTTCACAACAACATTTCCATACCAACTAAATATATTCAAGTTTGTAAAGCATCTGCTACGTCCTTCAAAAACTTTAAATAAAGAGAAGTGAACCCTGTCAGTAATGTATACATAAGTAAATAAACATAAAAAATAAAAAATAAAATAAAATAAATAAATAAATAAATAAATAAATAAATAAATAATATCAGTGTACACTTACTCCCTCTTCCTGTTTCATGGGTTTGGCTGTGAGGAAATAAATCATCTCATTACGGAGCTGAATAAGACCTCGCTTTTCTCTCTCCCCAGCTGGCACTTCCTCCATTGCTCCATCTCTGCAACAGACAATTCATCACATGTACAAAATACTGTTAGAGCAAACAAACCTTCACTTTCTTACTTTCTTCCAGTAATAAAACAAGATCTAAAACAGGAATGAAAAGTAGAGCTAGACCATGCTGTGTCTTGATTCCAAATACTACCTTTTATAGTCTGCATTCTATTATTAATAATATTTAAAAAATTAAAGATGAGAAAATTCAGGTATTTCTTGATATATTGATATGATTCCACTTTGCATATCATTTGTTCATAGTGAAATCCCTCTAGAGAAAATATGATCCACTGCAAAAAAAAAAAAACTGTTTCATTCTTATGCTTGTTCTTAAAAAAAAAAAAAAAAAAAAAAAAATTGTGGATGCAGTATAAGATGTGTTACTAATATTGCATTACACATAATTCCATTTCCTAATACTGATTAATGAATATGGAAAACTTCTACACTTAAGACATCCTAATCGTGATTATAAGTGAAAGGATTCATAAAATTTGTTGTTACAGACAAAGTCAATTTATCTTCAAGCAAATGCATTAGTGGGACTCCAACAACACCTGAGATACAGTAGCAGTCCAGCTCTTGGGTCGTCCCTCCTGTCTGCACTCATCATGCTGTAGAGTGTTACCTGCCCCTTGTGCTCAGCAGAAAAGCTTGATCGACCAGTTTTTAACTCAAGCGGTACAACCTGTTTAAAAGAACAATCTTAGATGAGAACATGCATAATTTGCTTTATACATACATGCATAATTTGCTTTATACCTAAGTGTTTTGGTAAATGTAGGAAATAAATATTCATAATATCTGTCATGAACTACTGCTCAGTAAATACCAATCTAGTGACCCATCTGTTTCATTCAATTTTTAAATTATGTATGTGTAAACTTTTATGGAAATACATTTAACCAAATAAAGTATGTCTCACTCTTGATGCTTTAAATTTTCTGTAATATTACTATACACAATATATATATATATTTTTTTAACTAGTATCAGTTTCCTCACCTTTGAAATTCCTCTTTGATTAGTCTTGACTGTCATGTCAATTTTGCCTTTCACACCAAACTTTGGAGACCAAACATTTTCTTCAATATCTTGAATCTCTGTTATCTGACCAGACCACTGCCGTTTTGACTGACCTTTTAATTCAACCTTGTCTGAAAGTGGGGAGTTGTGGGGGAGAAAACATGAATTTTTACTGAATATAATGCAAGGTATCTTATTTTAGTCCATCCTTTTACTGTTATTTTCCTCTGTAAATTAAAGATATATTTTCAAAAGAGAAGCTAGCTCTAATATGATACATGCATACAACACATGGCTGTATAGAACAAAGGACTTCTGGAGTACTAACCTCCTTGTACTTTTCCACTGCCCAAGTACCTCTGAGACCAAGTGTGAATGTGTGGGATGAAGTTATTCATTTCCTCATATATGTGTGACTCTGCTACTCCGAGTCCATACATTTCCTGCAGCATTTTTGGCTGTGACATTAGTTCTCTTACTAGATGCTCCAATTGGTCCCTGGACTTGATTTTCTTCTTCACCACCTACAGTGATATCAATTGCCTTTTAGAAAGTAATGTTTCACTTTTCAGTAGGACAAAAATACTCACCATTATGGGAAAAAATTGGAATTAACATGTATTGAACAATGAACAAGCCAAAACTGAAACTACAAAAATATTTAAAAAGAGTTGCACTAATCTTACCTCTTGAAAGAGCTGATGAACAAGAGAACCAATGAGCATCAGCTGGTTACCCGGATCTAGACCTCTGAAACGTTCATTCAAAACGGCTTTCCGGCGACAGAAGACACCAGACACAACAGAAGTTCCAGAGATCAGGAAGTCTGGGTTGATCACAATGAGACCCTGGTGGTAATTAAGTTTAAAGACTGATAATATATATATATATATATATATATATATATTTTTTTTTTTAATGAACAATAATTCTTATCAAACATCAATGTCTTCTTGTACTACAATCCACCCTAGTTCTTTTTAAATCAAATGTATATACTATTAACATAGTATTATGTCAGATATCCAGATTCCACAATAAGAAGTTTACCTGAGTATTGTCCACTGTGAAGTGTCCATCCCCTGATGCCTCTGTATATAAAATGTGAACAATATCTCCTTCTGAAACCTTACTTTGTGACCTGTAAACAAAATATGATGTAATTCAGCTTAAGATGCAGTATTATTACAGCTTCATATCTTGTTTGGTTTCGTAAATAAGATGGTAGGACATATTACAATTCATTTCTAAATGAACACAAATAATCCCATAATGCTACAGTAATATGCTTGATTTATTTGTAATCTCTCCTCAAAACTTTACTGAGTTAAATAATAACACAAATTTTAACTTAGTTAAAAAATAAACACTAAATAGTGTTGCTATGATAACAAATTTAAAAAATTCTCACCAGAATCCACCAAGAGTGCAGGTCTTGTTGCTCTTATCCTGTACTGATATAAGTCTTAGTAACACCTCCCCCTTATAAGCATTGCGCTCAACAGCACTCACAACATGGCGGCCAAAGCTCCCTTTCATTGAAAACGACTCCTCACCCAACCCCTCAAATAACAGCTTCTTTATTGCCCTGGAAAGAAATGGTCATACATGTCATTCATATAATCGAAATATTATATATCCCTTATAAAACTGACCTCTTAATTGGCTATGTGTTTAGACAAGCCCAGCTCATTACAATTTAAAATAAGTGAATCTAAATTAATTAAAAAAACAAAATTGGCAAAAAGGTATTTCAATTCAGTGGTGTATATAAATGCTACCACCTGATATTCTTAGAACTGTCAAGAAACTGATCATATATTCCAGGCACTTACTTATTTTCAACTTGTGGCACTTGCTGAACTTCCTGTTTGAAAGGCGACATTTTCTCAAAATCTAAAGCTAAATCATCATCAAATAAGTGGTCCATAGAATCCTCTTGTGTTTCAGGTATCACTGATGGCTCTTGTTTTTTGGGTTCTACATCATCAAATGTAATGTCAGCCAAAAAACCTTGAGAAGCTTGCAAGATTTCTGACATGTCTTTTTGATCAAGAACATCTACATTACATGCAGCTTCAATGTTAGTCTTTTTCTCACTTTTTACTGGTGATTTACAACTTTCTTCCTTTATTAAAGAATTCAAGTCACCATTACCCATCTCATTTCTTAAAACATCACCTGTTGCAGACTCTGTGTTGTTCAAGATATTCTCTTTATTTTCTTTCTTGCAATCTGGCAGCAGAATACTGAAACTTCCATCGCTCTCTGAATCACTTCTAAAGGAGTTTTGGTCTTCAAACTTGGAAAGAAGATTTGACTTGCAATCTGCCTTTTCTTGTGAAATGACAATATCTGGCACGTTGGTTCTTTTGGGATCCGGCGATATGCCCATCCCAGTTGCTGCTGGTCTCTTCAGTTTGCCAGAAATTTCATCCGGTAGGAAATTACTGTCCTTTAGGATTTGTTGTTTCGTTTTGTTTACAGAATTACTCTTCATCTCATGAATCTTTCTTGATAATCTACTCAACTTCGACTTGTTTTTCATGGCTAAACTTGTAGGCCGGATTACATTTGAGACTGACGATGTGGAAGACTTTGTGGCTGTGTGTGAAGAGCTGCTCAGTGTGGATGATAACTTCCCTGACAGCCCAGAACAAAAAGACTTTGTATCAGACAACTTAGTAGTATCAAGTTGGGGAGTTGATGGAATGAAATCGGGACTTGCACTTATTTTTGAAGACTTAAGGAGACCCGCACTCGTCTTCTTGGCCTCTGGGGTAGATTCGATCACCTCTGGGTCTGAGTCACTCCACACCTCACTCGAATCGGAGATCTCCTCGGCCAGATCGCTCTTCCTCCCCTTGCCCACACCTGATGTTGCCCCTTTATTTTTGGCTGCGAGTGAATTTTCCTTTTCTTTACTACTGCCAATACCGCCCAGTTTACTCCTGGCACCTGCACCTGAGGAGCCATACTGCACGGTTGTGAAGAGGCTTGGGGCAGAAAAGAAGGAGGAGATTTTCTTCTGATTCTTATCTGGCTGTAAGAGAAAAGAAAATATAGGTCACCTTCCAAATGAGGCCAACTTCACAAAACTTACTGCTGTAAAATAATTGATACTTATAACTTGAGGATATTTCCTTCTCTGTTAAGTCCTATCAAGATGTAGGAGGAGGAGGAGGAGAAATTGTGAGAGCAAAGGAAGGAGGTCAAGAAAGGAGAGACAGGGAGGGAGGAAACAAGAGAGAGAGAGAGAGAGAGAGAGAGAGAGAGAGAGAGAGAGAGAGAGAGAGAGAGAGAGAGAGAGAGAGAGAGAGGAGAGAGAGAGAGAGAGAGAGAGAGAGAGAGAGAGAGAGAGAGAGAGAGAGAGAGAGAGAGAGAGAGAGAGAGAGAGAGAGAGAGAGAGAGAGAAAGAGAGAGAGAGAGAGAAAGAAACCATCCTGAACCATTCTACAGAAAATATGTAATTCTTGATAAGAATACAAACACTGATAAAAATGGCTTTAATAACAATCAAATATCTAACCAGCAATATACATTCCTGCAATAATCATAACATAAATATTATCATCCCACATTCTACAGCAAACACCTGTATAACTATGATTACAGTTCAGACATACATAGAGTACCACATAATTAAAACTTTAGGAGATTATTTCTATGTCAGTTGCAGTTACAAGTTATCACATTTCCAAGTTAAAGAAAAAAGAAAGAAAGAAAGAAAAAAAAGGAAAAACAAGAGAGAGAATATTTGTGAGTATAGTAGTTAGATCATGACCATCAAGTAGATGTCTGGTGGATCTAATTTGTGTTTTATTATTAAATACGAAACTTGTCCAGATGCACAATACATGGGATAAAGGTTTGTTAGCCTTTGCTGGAATACAATATAGAGGCCAAAGTGATCAATTAATATGTTTATCAATATTTCATGAGCCGTTAAATGTTCAGAGAGTCTACCCTATCAATATCGTGGCAAGATCAAACCTGCAAACATCTCTGGCAACTTATCATATTAAAAGGAACTAATCCAGGTGCCAAATCATCGGTGGTTGAGGTTTGTCGGTCTCTTCTGGCGACAGTATTATTTGATGTCCTTGTATTTAGGACAATAATTTATTTATTTATTTATTTATTCATTTTTTCTTTACCTCCTCCCTCCACTTCCTTTTAGAAAAATGCTGTGCAGGACTTGAAGATACATGGAAGGTATGTATTCTTTTCTAACCAGGGAAGGAATTACTATCTTTTTTGATATGGATATTCATCTAATGTAAAAAAAAGAAAAATAAAATTTTTCCTACAATATCATATTACATCTTTTTTTTTTTATTACCAAATTACTAAGGAAATTCGACAGATGAAAAGGGTATTCCATTTCGCCATTCTGTCTAATAATTGTAAAAAAACAAAAAACAAAACAACGTCCTGTGATGAA
>NC_051392.1:8411150-8413650 GCF_015228065.2 Penaeus monodon | reverse complement strand
TATCTAAACGTAAATCGTTTCTTGTGCTGTATGCCATTATCACTGTACATTTTCCCCCTGAAAATGGTCCAACGTTTATATAAATGAAGTTTATATGTTGGTGAGATGTCGTAAACCGTTTGTTATGCTCTGAGCCATTATCATTACGTGGTGGCCCAAAACTGACTTACTGAAATTGGCTCAGCATGGATGATAGATGAAATTAAGATATCGGCAACACGTAATGTTACCTTAACCCTTTCTTGTGTTGAGTGGCGATGTAGTTATTATTCATTGACCCAAAATTGCCTTATTGAAATTAGCCCATTGTGGAAAACAGATAAAGTTTGTGCACTGGCAAGACACAATGGCGCCGAAATTCATTTAATATGCTGTATGCCATTAGCACTGTACATCGTCCCCGAAATTGGCTCAGTATGGGAAATAGTCTATACACTAGCAAAACGTAATGATGCTGTGATCCGATTGTTATGCTGTATGCCATTATCATTATGTGTTGACCCGAAATTGCCTTATAGTGAATTTGGTCCGACAAGGAATACAGATAAAGTGTATACATCTGCGAGACATAATGCCGCTGTTTCTTATACAGTTTGCCAATATCGTCGTATACTGCATGAAGATAAATAAGACCAAGAACAGGTTCGTGGTGTCAGACACAAACTTTCTACCAGCAACCTTGCGACTTTAAAAGAATTTTGAAGCAGAATTGTAACCGGAAATTTTTTTCCCAATTAAATTGCTTGTGCTTTGTATGAATTTGTTTTTATTGACCCTGCTGTCTGTAAGTTACATTATCTTAAAGCGCACCTCTCTACTTTAAAAGATGCGGTCCTTTGACTTTTCATAACCCACTGATGCGGCTCTCGCCCTGAAAAGTTTACCCATCACTGCCGTATGCCATTAATGCCTGTGTATCGGCTCAAAATTGTTATGCCCACTCTGGCTAAGCATGGAAAGTAGATTTACTATACGTTCCCGCAGCTCCCTCGCACTTTTCCGTATTATTAAAGTTTCGTGGGTGTTGCTCGCCCCGCTGGGCCGCCGCAGCGTATTTGAACAAGTTGCAGGGCAGCCAGGAGCACCCCGTACCAAGCCCCGCAAAATGGTAATTTACAATACTTTCATTTAAACGCGAGCATTGTATCAAAGATATTTTTGAATGCTATTTAATATATAGTATACGGCTCTTATTTTGCTGTGTGACGTATAAAAAAATACAGTAATTACCATATTCTATTGACTCTCATCCCCATACATATATATTCAGAAGAACTTTTATTTTATTCATAATATATATGCATATCCATATGTGCGTCCAAACGTTTTCTCGAACTTTTATTTTATTCGTAATATATATATAATCCATATGTGCGTCCAAACGTTTTCTCGGACCAAAGGCCCGAAATTGCATTTATTACATGTTCTGTTAATTTAAATTTTCAGCTAAATAATAAATTTCGATATATCTACGTTAATGCATAACAATTGTTTGATAGAGTGCATTAACGTATACATATATAGATGCTTGTATTATAGATGTAAGTCTGAATTAACAAAACATTAAATAAACGCAATTTCGAGTAATATATGAAGGCCTATGTAAATAAATATTTAGGTTTATATAATATATGCATAAACACACACACACACACACACACACACACACGCACACACACACACACACACACACACACACACACACACACACACACACACACACACACACACACACACACACAAACACACACGCGCGCGCGCGCGCGCGCGTGTGTGCGTGTGTGTGTGTGTCATTTAGATTAAGACTAGATGAATTAAAACACCGAGGCAGGAGAGTTGTCACGAATCTGAAAATAAGAAATATGCAATCCTGGCTGATTTATCAATATTGAAATATATTGTGCGATCATGTGGGTAACCGTGAGCTTTCTCGTACGACATTCCAAAAGTCAGCTTTGACACTATCCCCCCCCCCCCCCGAAAAAAATGCTGTCTTTAAAATGGGCTGTAAATCGTAAATAAGCCTACTTGTCGATGAGGCATGATAATATAATTTGCATGTTATACTGTATGCCGATATGATTATATATCGGCCCGATATCACTTTGCTGACATTGGCTCAACATAGAATTAGTATGGAGTCAGTTTATATAATGGCCAGATTGGATATTGGCGCAATCCATTTGTTATGCTTTTAGTCACTATAATTACGTATTTCTCCGACTTTGCTGTATTGACAATGGCCCAGCATAGATTTTATATTCCTTTCCTATGCTGGGCCAAAATACCTTTGCCGTTGTCTTGATTGTGCTGTATGCCATTATTATTATTATTATGTATCGGCCCAACGTCATTTTTTGACTTTGGTCCAAGATTTTATTATAATTAATCTTCCCCGATTTTCCGATGTCCTGTTCTTTGCCAGCATTGGCCCGTAATGACGATGTTGACAGGGATCTCTCTCTCTCTCTCTCTCTCTCTCTCTCTCTCTCTCTCTCTC
>NC_051392.1:8386150-8401150 GCF_015228065.2 Penaeus monodon | reverse complement strand
TATAAGAAAAAAAAAAAAAAAAAAAAATCGCACACACACACACGCGCGCACACACACACACATGTACATGGAATGCATTTCTATTCTTCAATGATATTCAGTTTATATTAAGTAACAGTCTGTCTAATATAAACAGAGAGCTACATAAACAACTGTAATTTCATACACAAAAACGCACATATGGAATATTACACACACACACACACGCACTCTCTCTCTCTTTCACACACACACATACGCACTCTCTCTCTCTCTCTCTCTCTCCCTCTCTCTCTCTCTCTCTCTCTCTCTCTCTCTCTCTCTCTCTCTCTCTCTCTCTCTCTCTCTCTCTCTCTCTCTCTCTCTCTCTCACACCTCTTACCCGCGACTCTCCTGCCAATGTCTGCATGCTGGTCTGTCTGCGTGTGTATCCAGTGTCAATATTGACAGACTGACCTTGCAGATACAACGTAAAGGTCAAGATGTACCAGATGATGCCATAAGACGATGGCATGGGTACGTGGGCATGGACACGGGTATGACACCAAGGTCACAAACCCATGGACATGACATGTGTATAGTCACGTGGACACCTATGACACCACAGGTATGCTACCAGGGACACGACACCAATGGGACACACGACACCTCACATACGACACCAAGGCAACACATGACACCGCAGCTACACACGACACCTTACAGACAGCACCATGGCTGCACATGACACCACAGTAAGAATCGTATACCAGAATAACAGCAACATTACAAAATGCAACGTATTCTCTGTTTCGGCATTTTGGTTATAATTAGTGATCTTGGCCAACACAATACCACACTACAGAAAGCTTCCTACGGTTTTACCCACGACGAAGATATGGTTATATTCATGGTAAAAAAGATGGGTATGCTTAAGGAAAGAGGAAGGTATACTCGTGGCTAAAGGTACGGTTAGACTGACCAACTATTTCGTTGGAATCCAACGATTATCAGTGACTTGGAACCCACCCGCCCATCCGTTTTGGTTACACTACGAAAAGAAGCACCAGCTCAGTCCACTGGATCGCAGCATCAAAACAAATCGTGTCCGCAGTCCCTCTTGTGGTAATATGGATGTTTTATATTCCAAAGGACATTTTCTTGGCGTACTTTCTCTAAAAGAGAGGTAATTGCTTCCGAATTCCACATTCTTTACATAAATATGACGAGAAGACGTTCTTCCTCTTCGAAAAATATGCGCGCTTGTTTATGTTCGTCCGTCAAATGAGGATGCAAGGTATATTGCATTGTTTTTCTTTTATTTTTTTTAAATAATAATTAATATAAGTATATATATGATTATTTATAATTATAATTAATAATTGTAATTTATTTATGTATATATTAATTATAATGCATAAATATATAATTAGACTAATGCCATGTATACTATAGACTCTCAACGAGTATGACTTTTCCACTGGAACATCGATAGATCGACGGGTTGCCCATCGCTTCGGACGAGTAGGCAAAAAAAAAAAAAAACAGTGGAATGAACTAATCGGTGGGCAAAATCCACTCAAAATTATTAGATTTCATGAATCGATGGCCAGTGTAACCACACCTTAAGAGAGGAGTCTATTCACGGCAAATCAAGGGCATACTCACGACAAAGAGGTAGGTATGTCCACGGCAAAACAAGAGCATACACACGACAAAGAGACGGGTATGCCCACGACAAAGAGGCAGGTATACCCATGGCAAAACTAGGGTATACTCACAACAAAACAAGAACACACCTACAACAAAAAATCAGTCATCATCAAAGTCATCAATCATCCCCAACAAAGTCATCAATTCTCACAAAACAAAAACGCACCCACAACAAAGTCATCAGTCATCCCCAAATAAAAAACACCCACACCAAAGTCATCAGTCATCCCCACAACAAAAACGCACCCACAACAAAGGATCCATTTATCATCACAACAAAAAAACACAACAAAAAATCACCCACAACAAAGTCATCAGTCTTTCCCATATAAAATAACACCCACATCAAAGTCATCAATCGTCCCCATAACAAAACAAGAACACTCAAGAAACAAAAAACACACCCACAAGTCATCAGTCATCTCCAGATAAAAGAACACACCCACACCAGTCTATTCCCACAACAAAACAAGAACACACAAAAAAACACAACAAAGTAATCAGTCATCCCCACAGCAAAACAAGAACACAACCACAACAAAGTCATCAGTCATCCCCACAGCAAAACAAGAACACAACCACAACAAAGTCATCAGTCATCCCCACAGCAACAAGAACACAACCACAACAAAGTCATCAGTCATCCCCACAACAAAACAAAGCTATACTCACGGCGAAGAGATGACAAGTGGTGATCGACAGGCCAATGGCGAGAGGAGCTGACCCCTTCACGTCATTCCTTCGCTCATCACACGCCCCGAAGACGGTGATGACTAAGACGAAGGTGATGAGGAGCTCGATGCCCAATGCCTGGGCCGTGTCAATCTTCTCATTTCTCAGGGTCATGCCGAGGGACCCCTGGATGTCTGCGGGGGTCACGCCCTAGGGGTAGGAGAGAGGGAAGAGGGGTCACGTGGGTGGTGGCGATGGTGATGGCTGTGGTGATAATGGAAGTGATGGTGGTGATGGAGGTGATGGTGGTGGTGATGATGATGGTGATGTGGCGTGGTGCAGGAACACGGGTGTGCTCTCTATAATTATCTCTATCTTTTTTAAATTTATCTATCTTGTAATTTGTAAATATACCTATATATCTACTCATCTATATATTTATATATCCATATATCTATCTATCTATCTGTCTTTGTCTATTTAACTGTTATCCACCTATCACTCACTATCTTTATCTATCTATCTATCCTTTGCTTCTCCTGTTTTCACTCTCCACCTCTCTCTCACTCTCCCCTCCTTCCGTCGGATGAACACACACATAATGCTTATGAATCACGTGGTATGTATGGTTTTTCCCCACCATGTACCTGGAACTGTGACATTATCCCTAAAAAGGTAACGTGTGTGTGTGTGTTTGTGTGTGTGTCTCCCTTTCCCTCTCCCTTTGTCTCTCTCCCTCACTCCTTCCCTCTATCTCTATCTCTCGTCTCTTCCTTTTCTTCACCTACCTATCCCCCTTACCGTTTGGTTGCTTAGCACCATCCAGGCGGTAAGCAAAACACTGTCTGAAAGATGACTTTGCATTTTATCATGCTCGAGAGTTACCAATTTGCATTTTACTCATTCTTTCCTATTTTCTTATTGTATTTATCATTATTATTACCATTTTCTTACATCAGTTCCTGATCGATTGAATGTGGTAAAACACTGTAAGATAAAAAAAAAAAAAAAAAATGGTTGTGAGCATGTATAGTGAAGGAAAATTATTCATTTGTATTACATAGTGAGTGATCAAAGTTTGCATAACAAACATTTGAGTTTGGTCAGACGTGCCAAAGGAGAGAGGAGAAGAGAGAGAGGAAGGGAAAGGAAGTGAAGAAGAAGAAGTAGAAGGAGGAGGAGGGGGAGAAGAAGAGAAGAGGAGAATGAGAGGGAGAGAAAGGAGATGAAGAAAAAAAGGAGAAAAAGAAGGTAAGAAGAAAGAAAAGGAGGAGAAGGATGACGAAGAGGAGGAGGAAAAATGGGAGAAGAAGAGAAGAGAAGTAGGAGAGGGGGGGGGGAAGAAGAAGAAGAAGGAGAAGAAGGAGGAGAAGAAGGAGAAGAATAAGAATAATAAGAAGAATAAGAATAAGAAGAAGGAGGAGGAGGAGGAAGAGGAGAAGAAGTGGAGAAGAGAAGGGAAGTAGGAGAGGGAGAAGAAGAAGGAGAAGAAGAAGGAGGAGGAGGAGGAGGAGGAGAAGTGAAAAAGAGAAGAAAAATAGGAGAGGGAGAAGAAGGAGGAGGAGGAGTAGTGGAAGAAGAAGAGAAGAGAAGAAGGAGAAGAGGAGGAGAACAGGAAGAAGAAAGAAGAAGGAAAAGAAGACAAAAAAAAAAAAAAAAAAAACAGACGAAAAGGAAGCAAACACACACACACAAAAGAAAAACAACAACAACAACAACAGCTCGGTAACCCAACATGACTCTCCGTCTGCCTCCATATCACTCTCTGAACACATGAAAGAGCAAATTCTTTCACCCCACGTAAGCCTACATGAATAACAATGAAACCTGTCCATTAATGTTCTCTGAATGAGGCGCGTGACTGATACCCGAGCTGAATCTTAATCTGCTGTTTCTCTACCACAATTAAAAGCTGGAGATTGAGTATACAAGTTTGGCTATCTTAAGCCATTTTATGTCAAGGAAACGTGACTTAACACCTTAGGCGAAAAGAAAAAATATATATCACAGTTATTACTCTAATGAAGGAAGGAAAATGAAAGACAGAAAGAAGTTGAAGAAAGCCACTAAATATGGTTAATCAAAAGCCAAAAATGACTTGCTATACTGTAACCCTTGTATCTCCGTAACGCACACCCCATTAAATGCTAAATAAACCCATTGAATATAGCCCATAAGAAACTTGAAGAAACATGAATTATATTACAAGGTGAATTATATTACAACCTATTTGATATAACTAAGCCACCCAAACTTACCTCTGGCGTGGCAGCTTAAGGAAAAATAGAATGAAAAATTATCAAAAAACAATTTCATAACAATATATATCCCATAAAGAACTTAATTAATTATATCAATATATACTAGTATACATAACACACAATATAAAGACAATTTAAGGGGGAAAAAAAATCAAGCAATTAAAAACTAAATATCTACTTAAAATATCGATTATTAAGAGTTAAAGAGCCCATTAAATATTACCCATTAAGATCTAAGCCATACACCATTTAAATCTAAATGTATAATCTAACAGCCCATTAAGAGTAAACTAATGAATGATGACACTAAAATCTAAATATATAGACACCAATGAAAATCAATTATATATGGAACATTAAGAGCTAAATTACCCATCAAGTATGGCTCATTAAGAATAAACAATGAATATAGAACATTAAACACAAGTACTTAAGAAATAATTATCCCTTCTTCCTATATTTAAGAGTTAATTACCCCCTCCCCTCATTAACACACAAGTAAGAGTTTTACGCCCTTTGCCCTCTTTTAAAGATAATTGAGAGCTAATTAACCCTCTCTTCCCCCATTTAAAGACAATTAAGATCTAAATACCCCATTTAATCAAGCAATTAAGAGCTAATCCTCCCCTCTCTCCTCCACTTAAAGACAATTAAGTGATAATTACCCCTCTCTCCCCCATTTAAACACAAAGAATTATATAGGCTAGTTACCCCCTCTTGTCCCCATGTAAACACAAACAATCGAGTGCTAAGAACCATACGGCGACTCACCTTCAGAATGGCAGCCCCTACGATGGCACCAAGGCACTGGCACACGATGTAGATGAGTGCCCGGATGACAGAGACATGACGAGCAACAAGCATGGCGCATGTCACAGCTGGGTTGATATGACAGCCAGAGACATGACCGACGGCCTAGAGAGGGAGAAAGAGAAGGGGGGGAATTATGATGAATGAATGGAGAAAATCGGGAAAATAGACGATTAAATGGTATTGGATGTGGAGTTGGGTGAATGGGGGTGGAAGGTAGAGGGGAGGGAGAGGAAGGAAGGAGGGTGAAGGAAGGAAGGAGGGGAGGGAGGAAGGAGGGAGGGAGGCGGAGGGGAGGAGAAGGAAGAAGGAAGGGGAAGGGGAGGGGAGGGGAAGGAAGGAGGGAGGTGGAGGGGAGGAGAGGATGAAGGGGGAAGAAAGAGGGAGGGGAGGGGAGGGAGAAAGAAGAAGGGAATTTGAGGGGAAATAATTGTTCATAATTGTTCCTATTATTATAATAACGATAATGATAATAATAATAGCAATCTCTGTATTCGTCTCAAAATAAAACATACAAAAAAAAGTAAACAAGACAACTCGATGCAAAACAAACCAGAATCAAACAAACAGAGAGAGAGAGAAAGAGAGAGAGAGAGAGAGAGAGAGAGGAGAGAGAGAAGAGAGAGAGAGAGAGAGAGAGAGAGAGAGAGAGAGAGAGAGAGAGAGAGAGAGAGAGAGAGAGAGAGAGAGAGAGAGAGAGAGAGAGAGAGAGAGAGAGAGAGAGAGAGAGAGAGAGAGAGAGAGAGAGAGAGAGAGAGAGACGCTGACACCTGCATGCGTGGTTCGAGGTGTAACTTGATGCTCAAAGTGTGACTTCAGCGCAAGTCGTTGCCGGAAGTGTGTTTGTGGGGAGGGTGGGGGGTGGGGGTAGGGGGTGGGGGTAGTGGGGAAGAGTTGATACGGAGGAAGAGGAAGAGGAAGAGGAAAAGGAGGATAAGAAGGGGATGAGGATGAGGAGAGGGATGAGGAGAGGGAGAGGGAGAGGGAGGAGGAGGAGGAGGAGGAGAGGGAGAGGGAGAGGAGAGGAGGAGGAGGAGGAGGAGGAGGAGGAGGAGGAGGGAGGAGGAGGAGGAGGAGGAGGAGGAGGATGGGGGGAAGGAGGAAGAGGAGGAGGGAGAGGGATGGAAGAAGGGAGGAGAAGGAAGAGGAGAAAGAAGAGGAGGAGGAAGGGAAGAAGGAAGAATGGAGGAGGAAAAGGAGTAGGAGGAGGAGGAGGAGGAGGAAGAGAGAGAGAGAGGAAAGAAGGGAATTAGAGAGAGAGACTTATTATAGATATAATATACCTAATTTTCTATTTCATCACCTGAATTTCCTTTTCCTTCAATGATTTTTGTATTCGTGTATACTTTTTTATGCATGCACGTATGGCTGTGTGCGTATAGTTTATCACGCTCACAAAACATAAAAGGGAAGAGAACAGACGAAATAATAGATAAATTGATATTATTTCATCATAAACATATTCAACAAACAACAAACCGATACTGCAATATACAAACCCCACGCGCCTGCAATGCAACTTGACAAACCACAGTGTTTTTTTTTTATCAACTTCGAAACCAGTTTAATGCTTTAAAAAAATAAACAGCGAGATTTGCCATTTTGGTTGTTTTTCTTGTTGCAAATTTTATCAATTGCAAAGAAACGGTAATAAATTTGTACGTAAGAGATAATAAGAAGTACGTTTTAATAATAATTATTTTGTGTAATGTGTGATAAATCGTCTATCGTTATTGCCAGTTTAAAATAATTTCGGTAAAATAGTTCATATCTCTCTTTCATCACAAATAACATTATGAACGATAAATGGCAGTTAATGATGGTGATAATCATCATCGTTTATTTAAATTATATACAAATTAACTCATCTCTCAATCTATACATTTTATCAATCCGTTTTCCTTTCTTAATCACCCTTCATTCAGTAAATTTACTTACTTATCAATGTTTTGTCCATTCAATCGCATATCAGTGAAAAATGAATGAAGTAAATATAACCATTTATTCATCAGTCCAACCATTTCATCTTTTATCCATTTATCTATTCATTAATCCATTCATTTTCGAAATGACTACATTCTTTCAGGATTTCAGTTACAAATTCATTCTCATATTTTCAACTAAAGATATCTGATAGTGTTCTTTTTATTTATCAAGTTAACTCTATATTCTCTTTCTCCTGTTCTGTTATTTATCTCTCTATTTGTATTTGTCTATATTTTTACCATCTTTCTCGCACTCTCTGTTTGTCTGTCTCGTCTCGTCTCTCTTTCGTAGCCTCCCTCCTTCCTTCCTTCTCTCCCTCCATCCCTCTCTTTTTCCCTCCCTCCATCCCTCCTTCCCTCTCTCTCCTTCCCTCCCTCCCTCTCCCTCTCCTTCCTTCCCTCCCTCCCTCTCCCTCTCCTTCCTTCCCTCCCTCTCCCTCTCCCTCTCTTTCCTTCCCTCCCTCCCTCCCTCTCCCTCTCCCTCCTCCCAAGGTTGAAATCACACAGTCCCCCAGCATAGAACACTTGAAGGTCACTGAACACCAGGTCTATATGTACTCGTACCTGTTATATATCCTTTTTACACGGGGCATGAATAACAAATCTGGGACGGTGTTATGCAAGAACAAAAGATTTTATTCCTTTTCTTTTATTCATTCTTTCTCTCTTCTTCTTCTTCTCCTTCTCCTTCTTCTTCTTCTTCGTGTTGTGCAAGTGTACGATAGATTTGTGTTATCATTTGCGTGTAAAATGCTTATTATCTTTTTTTTTTTTTTTTTTTTTTTTTTGTACAGGATTTGTGTAATAATTTAATTCATAAAAAAATGTATTATATCATCTACAGAGGTTTTGTGATATCAATAATACAAAATATGTGTCACTATCTTTTATTGCTTGTTCTACATCGTGTAATAAAAGATTATCTTTAATATTTTTTTTCTATCTTTATCTTATCTATGGTATATTTGTGCTCTTAGGGATGTACAGAGATTTGTTTTAATTATTTAGAGTATTGATATTAAGGATATTTTGTGTTCGTCTGTCAACCTATATACCAAAAAGATTGTTATATTTTTAAAATTAATGTCTGTGTATTTATAATCGCGTTATCTTTTTATACTAATTTCATCTCTATATCTTTTTATTTCATTATTATTATTATCTTTTATCTTCTTATTGTCTCATTTATTTCATACAATTCTTTTTTATTATTATCGCCTTATCTCTTATCACCTTATTCACTCTTTTCCTCTTTATCACAATATCATTTTATCATTTTAATCAATCTTCTTTTATATCTGCATCTCCTTAGTTTAGAATCTAATCATATCTGCTGTATATAATCATACCATATCTATCTACATCAAAGTATATCTAATCATGTCAAATTATATAGAATTATATCGATAGATATGTAGTTATGCGAAAGTATATCGAATTATATCTATAACTAGTTATATAAAAAATATATATCGAACAATATCTAATCACATCGAATTATATCTATATCTAGTTATATAAAAAATATATCGCATTATATCCAAGCATATCGAATTCTCTCTACTTAAGGTCAAAGTTTATCAAATCATATCTATCTACGTCTATTTTTTCTTTTTTATTTATTTATTTATTTATTTAAAGACAAGTTGAACACTCCGAGAAATTTATAAATAACAGAAAATAATAGAATGTAAATAAGAATAGGATGTGTTCGTCTGCACCCGAAGAGATTCTGATGCGTCACTGTTTTTCCAGGGAATCGAACGTTGCCCTTACTCCTCCCCCCCCCTGATCGATGTTCTCTTCCTTTTTTTTTATTCTATTTATTTTCCTTTCTCTCCTTATTTATTTATTTATTTTTTTAATGTGCCTTTTCTTGTCTATTCTCTCGGCTTCGTCTTCTGCTTCCTTTTCCTTCCCCTCCTCCCCCCTATCCCTCTAACCCCCACCCGTACCCCCTACTTCTCTCCTACCCTTCTTGCCCCACCCCTACCCCCTACCCCCTACCCCCCTTTTTTTCCCCACTCCTACCCCCACCCCTACCCTCTACCCATCCCCCTACCCCTCCCCTTACCCATCTTACACCCCCCCCCCCAACCCACAACAAGAAAAACAAAATTAAAAACAAATAAAAACAAACAAACAACAACAACAACAACAAAATATATATATAAACAGCAAAAAATATCGAACAAAAAACGAAAAAAAAAGAGAGAGAGAGAGAAAAAAACAACAACAACAACAACACAATCAGCAAAAACAACGACAACAAAAACACTAACACCAACGACAGTGGGCCTCCATCGCAACCGAATGCTAATCACGAACACAATAGCTGATTTTCTGTAGGCCTATACGTAACCTGGCCTTGGTGGGGGGAGAAAGAGAGAGCGAGAAAGAGAGAGAGAGAGAGAAGTGAGAGAGAGAGAGAGAGAGAGAAAGAGAGAGAGAGAGAGAGAGAGAGAGAGAGAGAGAGAGAGAGAGAGAGAGAGAGAATAGAAGAGATAGATAGATAGATAAACAGATAAAGAGAACGAGAACGAAAACGAGATAAAGAGAACGAGAACGAGGGAGAGAGAGAGAGAAGACGGTATAAAAAGATAGAGAGAGGAGAAAAAAAACACTTATCATAATCTTCGTTTTTTTTTTTTTTTTTTTTTTTTTTGTTCAAGGAAGAGAAACAAAAATTATGTGGGGGGTTGGGGGGCGGGGGTGGGAGAAAGGGTTGAAGCTCTAGCAAGGGTGATATTTCAGAATCATGGGGAGGGGGGGGGGGTTATGGGGGAGGCAGAAGGTAGGGGGGAGAGCACGGAGATGGAGAGATGGGATGAGTGGGGGGGGTTGGTCAGGGGAGGAGGTGGGGAGGAGGGGAGGGGGAGATGGAGTGAAGGGGAGGGGGGAGCAAGGGGAAGGTAGAGGGAGCGGGACAGGAGAGAGAGAGAGAAGGAGAGAGAGAGAGAGAGAGAGAGAGAGAGGAGAGAGAGAGAGAGAGAGAGAGGGAGAGAGAGAGAGAGAGAGAGAGAGAGAGAGAGAGAGAGAGAGAGAGAGAGATAGAAGTGAGAGAGAGAGAAGAGGGGGAGGGGTGGGGTGGAGGCAGACGGAATAGAATAGATTTTTCCTTGTCACGCTGATGAAAACTTAGGTCTCGAGATTATAGCGTGCTGGACTGTAAATAGAAAAATATACCTAATACGAAATATGATAAATATAGGCATGTGAAAGGGACATGCCTACACAGAACGATGATTAAAATGTGGTAATAAGATTCATTTGAAAAAAAAAAAACATATATATATAAAGAAAAAAAAAACATTCCTTCGACACACACACACACACACACACACACACACACACACACACACACACACACACACACACACATAACTATATATAATATATATATATATATATATATATATATATATATATATATATATGAATATATATGTATATATATATATATATATATATATATATATATATATATATATATATATATATATATATATATATATAAAGCAATATAGGCTTAAACTATGAAACGTTTTTCCGACTGACCTAGAAAAAAAAATCTTAATGGCACTTTAACGATGTTTTCTCCTCTTCGTTCCTCACACACACACTCTCTCTCTCTCTCTCTCAGTCAATCTCTCTCTCTCTCTCTCTTGTCTCTCTCTCTCTCTTAGTCTCTCTCTCTCTCTCTCTCTCTCTCTCTCTCTCTCTCTCTCTCTCTCTCTCTCTCTCTCTCTCTCTCTCTCTCTCTCGCACTAACTCCCGCCATGTACAGACAGAGCAGCTCTGTTATTAAATTGTCATCATACTTTCATAGTCATAATACTGATAACACTGTCACAATATGCATAAAACTATCATAACACACTTAATACTACCACTGTAGTTGTAATAATGGTAATAATAACAATAATGATGATGATAATGATAATAATTAGACTGTAAGAACAACTACAGTGATAACAACAACAATAATAAGGATAATGATAATAATAATGTTAACTATTACAATGTCATAACCGCAATAAGAAAAAAAAATCAGTATCCCCCTAAAAGAAGAGAGAGAGAGAGAGAGAGAGAGAGAGAGAGAGAGAGAGAGAGAGAGAGAGAGAGAGAGAGAGAGAGAGAGAGAGAGAGAGAGAGAGAGAGAGAGAGAGAGAGAGAGAGAGAGAGAGAGAGAGAGAGAGAGAGAGAGAGAGAGAGAGAGAGAGAGAGAGAGAGAGAGAGAGAGAGAGAATTATGCTCAGAAATCAAACAGGAAAAAAACTACAAGGAAAAACTGACAGCGTGGTTACTGAAAGGTTTCTCTGTTCGTTGCAGAGCGGCGTGGACAGCAACACAATGCAACAGGCAAAGCCAAGTCACGTATGTAAACTCCAGTGCATGGTTGGGTTGTGACTAACTTTCAATTACAGACTTGATAAAGAAAAAAGGAAGAAAAAAAAGAAAAAAAGAAGAAGAAAAAAGAAACAAGGAAAAAAAAGGGAAAAAAATCTCCCTTATTTCGATTTTCTTTTAAGTTTATGAAGGATAAAGATATAGAATTATGGAGATCGTCAGTGTAGTAAAGGATTAGGCGGGTCATGCATGGCGAGTTGTGTGCATGACTTGTAAGACTGGAAGTGTAAACATGAATGGAATGCAGTGGAAGTGTAATAAAAAATATCTCTACTTTTTCTTCCTCGCTCATCGCCATACCTCTCCTTCTCTTTCTCTTTTCTTCTCTTCTTTCTACTCCTCCTCATTCTTCCTCTTCCTCTTCTTCTTCACGGAAGAGGGAAAGCGGTAACGAACACACCAGAAAATACCAAAATCATCATATTTAAGTTTCATCATCATTATCATTACTCTTATCATCATTCCAACCATCACTATCATTCTTGAATCATCATTATTATCATTATCATCGCTATTATAACCATCGCATTCAACATAATCATCATCATTACATTACTATCATCACTCGACGCATTAAAATCCCCCCAAGCGGTTTAACAAGGTGATTAGATAGTATAGTACTTGTTATCAATAAAATACTTCAGATCCTCTACAAATAAAACACTTCAAGATTTGAGACAATTATACATTCCTCTGATATTTCAACGAAGACGATAAGAGACAAAAGATGGAGATAAAGAAATACTTTTGGAATAATTTTAGGAAGTCTTCAAACTTTAAACTCAAGGACACAGCACGGGTAAGTAGTAAAATACACCGGTATCTGTACAGTGTTTTTTAAAGGTTAATTGCCATAGAATAGGGATTTGCATTAGTCTTTAGTCTGTGTGTGTGTGTGTGTGTGTGTGTGTGTGTGTGTGTGTGTGTGTGTGTGTGTGTGTGTGTGTGTGTGTGTGTGTGTGTGTGTGTGTGTGTGTGTATGTATGTGTGTGTGTGTGTGTGTGTGTGTGTGTGTGTGTGTGTGTGTGTGTGTGTGTGTGTGTGTTCGTTCGTGCGTGCTTTTGAGTGCGTGCGTGCATGCGTGTCATCTACCTAATAACCTATCTACGTCTCACCCTGTTCCACTTTTACTCTTCAAATCCTTCTTCCACGTTATTCTCACACCGAAACGCCAGTTATTTGCAATGTCGCGGTTATCTTCACCGCAAAATATGTACGTGCGAACAGGTAGGCGCGGTCACTCTTAACTCGCTCTGCAACGTTCTGCAATTACGGAGCAAGGAACGAATCGCTTCAGAATGAAAGAAACAGAACGAAAGAATCTGCAAGAGTGAACGTAGTGGAAGGAAATTCAACCCTAGAATCACTAAATTGTTTGAACGACCAGACACGTGAACAGTCTTTGCTGTACATGGCAATTAGTGGATGACTTTTTTTTTTCGTATTTTTCTCTCTTTTGTTTTCGTTGATATGTTTTTTCCTTTTTTTATATAACTAGATAAGCAGATAACTTTTTTTTTCCTCGATTTTTTTTCTTTTTTTTTTCTTTCTTTCAATTTCTCTCTCTCTTTTTCTTAGTGTCTATTTTCTTCGTTTTTGGAGAGAGATTCCTTTGTTGTTGAGTTTTTTTTTTTTAATAGATGATTCAGGTTTGTTTGATTATTAGAGTTAGTAATGTTTATTCATCTATCTGTCTATCTGCATCTCTGTGTATTTGTCTATCTTTCCAAATTTGTACAGCTCTCTTTCTTTCTTTCTCTCTCTCTCTCTCTCTCTCTCTCTCTCTCTCTCTCTCTCTCTCTCTCTCTCTCTCTCTCTCTCTCTCTCTCTCTCTCTCTCTCTCTCTCTCTCTCCTTCTCTCTCTCTCTCTTCTCTCTCTCTCTCTCTCTCTACTCTCTCCTCTCTCTCTCTCTCTCTCTCTCTCTCTCTCTCCAATTACGTTTTTGAACCTTTTAGCAACAGAGTACAAAGATCACCACCCATTATTTATCACACAACAAAACATTTGTTAATACACTTATCAAGTATTAACACCAAAGAGCAAATACAATAATAATGAAAATAAAAAATAACCACAAAAAATACAACACGATAAGAACACAAACCGACATGTTGGAAACTCGACAGAAAACCGAAACTGGGTTGTAATAACCTTGATTTTTCTGTTCGCGGTTTGGTGAGGGAGAGACGGTTTGGTGAGGGAGAGGCGGTTTGGTGAGGGAGAGATGGTTTGGTGAGGGAGAGACGGTTTGGTGAGGGAGAGGCGGTTTGGTGAGGGAGAGACGGTTTGGTGAGGAAGAGGCGGTTTGGTGAGGGAGAGGCGGTTTGGTGAGGGAGAGGCGGTTTGGTGAGGGAGAGGCGGTTTGGTGAGGGAGAGGCGGTTTGGTGAGGGAGAGACGGTTTGGTGAGGGAGAGGCGGTTTGGTGAGGGAGAGGC
The DNA here is from genome assembly GCF_015228065.2 of Penaeus monodon. Lineage (NCBI taxonomy): Eukaryota > Metazoa > Arthropoda > Malacostraca > Decapoda > Penaeidae > Penaeus > Penaeus monodon. The sequence continues at coordinate 8,386,905 of NC_051392.1, read as the reverse complement.
GGTTTGGTGAGGGAGAGACGGTTTGGTGAGGGAGAGATGGTTTGGTGAGGGAGAGGCGGTTTGGTGAGGGAGAGATGGTTTGGTGAGGGAGAGGCGGTTTGGTGAGGGAGAGGCGGTTTGGTGAGGGAGAGGCGGTTTGGTGAGGGAGAGGCGGTTTGGTGAGGGAGAGGCGGTTTGGTGAGGGAGAGGCGGTTTGGTGAGGGAGAGGCGGTTTGGTGAGGGAGAGATGGTTTGGTGAGGGAGAGACGGTTTGGTGAGGGAGAGATGATTTGGTGAGGGAGAGACGGTTTGGTGAGGGAGAGGCGGTTTGGTGAGGGAGAGACGGTTTGGTGAGGGAGAGGCGATTTGGTGAGGGAGAGGCGGTTTGGTGAGGGAGAGGCGGTTTGGTGAGGGAGAAACGTTTGGTGAGGGAGAGGCGGTTTGGTGAGGGAGAGGCGGTTTGGTGAGGGAGAGGCGGTTTGTTGGTGAGGGAGAGGCGTTTGGTGAGGGAGAGGCGGTTTGGTGAGGGAGAGGCGGTTTGGTGAGGGAGAGGCGGTTTGGTGAGGGAGAGACGGTTTGGTGAGGGAGAGGCGGTTTGGTGAGGGAGAGGCGGTTTGGTGAGGAAGAGGAGGTTTGGTGAGGGAGAGACGGATTGGTGAGGGAGAGACGGTTTGGTGAGGGAGAGGAGAGTCGTATGGGATAAGGAGAGTTGGTGAGGAGGAGGTGGGGGAGGAAGAGGAGTGAGGGAGAGTGGGAGGTGAGAGGAGGGTGGGGGA
>NC_051392.1:8360761-8368261 GCF_015228065.2 Penaeus monodon | reverse complement strand
TTAGATTTTTTTTTTTATTTCCTTTCTCGTAAACAGGGAAGTATCAAAAAACATGTTAATTATGAACAGTGAATTTCTCTTTCCTTTCCTTTCCTTACACGTCATGAAATATGATGACGTCACCAAGCGAGTAGACCAATAAGCGCTTTCCTTTAGCAGAGTCTGCAAGAATGACCTATGCAACCACAACAACACGCCCTGTTGCAAATTTCTCAGCATTGCAACATGGCATAGCTTGGATTTCAGAGTAAGCGATGAGTGTCAGTCATTCACATCACGCTCATTACCGATGTCTTCGTCTTGTTTGGTGTCAAATTAACAGTTATTTTTAAACATCTTTTGAGCGTTTAACTTTTTTTTCCTTTCGCAATCTGTTGCTCTTTCTTCACCTAGCTCCTGAACAGTCTCTCATTATCATACATCCGTATTTTACACACTAATCAACATTGCATAGGGTAATTTATTGATAAATTACCCTTTGATTAATCGATTAACTCTGCGGGTTTGATTCGCCACAGACCATCCCCTCCTCCTCCTCCTCCTTCTTTTCCTTCTCCTCCTTCTTTTCCTACTTCTTCTCTTCTCCTTCTCCTTTTCTGTCCTCTTTCTCTCTTATTTGTCTTCTCGTTCTGTCTCTCACGCGATATATGTCTGTTTATCTGCCTCGATCTATCTGCTTCTCTGTCCGTCTGTTTTTCTAACACTTTCTGTATGTTATATATGTCTATCTATATTTATACATATAGTGTCTTTGTCTCCTTCATCTACCTTCTTTATATATATCATATGCACTTTTATATTATTTTTTTAAACGTCAGAAATATTTATATACATTGTTTGTGAAAATATAGTTATGAAGTCTGTGTGTCTTTAACATAAGCGTGTGCTTGTGACTGTGACAAGATCAACACACACACACACACACACACACACTCTCTCTTTCTCTCTCTCTCTCTTTCACTCTCTCTTTCACTCACTCTCTCTCTCTCTCTCTCTCTCTCTCTCCTCTCTCTCTCTCTCTCTCTCTCTCTCTCTCTCTCTCTCTCTCTCTCTCTCTCTCTCTCTCTCTCACTCTCTCTCTCTCTCTCTCTCTCTCTCTCTCTCACACACACACACACACACACACACACACACACACACACACACACACACACACACACACACATACACACACACACACACACACACACACACACACACAACACACACACACACACACACAAACCCAATACATGCCCTCCCCTTCAAACACACACGCACACAAACATACACAAGCACAGCCTTATTCTCAGTAGACTTACAAACTACCCAAACAGAACAAATCAAGGAGATAAACACGTAATATTGATCCTGGTTTTACTTCATTACGCTCGATAACATATGAGTATCTTCTGTTTGTTTACCTTTTCTCAAGTGGCCAATCGCTTACCTAAACAGATCAGTGTATGTATAATTGAAATCTGTTTTTTTTTTCTTAACGTTTATTTTTTTAATTGTTTGGTTAACTGTTTCGTAGTTCTTCTTCTTGTTTGGGAGCATTCAAGAGGTTGAGAGAGAGAGGGAGAGGGGGAGGGAGGGAAAGAGAGAGAGGGAGGGAAGGAAAAAGAGAGAGGGAGGGAGGGAGGGAAAGAGAGAGGGAGGGAGGGAAGGAAATAGAGAGAGGAAGAGAGGGAAAGAAAGAGAGAGAGGGGGAGGGAGAGAGGAAGAGAAAGAGGGAGAAGGAAAAGGAGAAGGAGAAGGAAATGAAGATGAAGATGAAGATGGAGATGGGGATGGAGATTGAGATTGAGATTGAGATGGAGAGGGAGAAGGAGAAGGAAAAGGAGAAGGAGAGGGAGAGGGAGAGGGAGAGGGAGAGAGAGAGAGAGAGAGAGAGAGAAGAGAGAGAGAGAGAGAGAGAGAGAGAGAGAGAGAAAGAAAAAGAGTGAGAGATGAATAAGAAGAGAGAAAGAGGGGAAGGAAAATGTCAAAGATAGATAAACAAATAAACAAACTGACAAAAAACAAAACAAAACAGATAGATAAATAGCCTGATAGAAAGAAAAATAGAGATCGAGACAGAGTGAGAAAGAAGAAAAAAAGACAGCCAGAGAGAGAGAGAAAAAAAAACGGAGAATTTAATCCCTAATCATATCGTAACTTATATATAGGTCAAGCAGCACTGCATTTAATAGTAGAAGATAAAGGTAAAGCCTTAGGAATTCTAAAGGTACTATTACATTATGAGCAACACTTGAATTAATAAGAAAGACCTCTGTGTCTCGTGAGTTTTAAATGCTTGTTTATTTACCTCTGACCTGGCGGAATGTAGAGATTTTTTTTTTTTGACTCGTGAAATTGGAACGAATATGTGGTTCACCTCTTTTTATAATTTCTTTTTTTTAGAGGGGGGGGGGTTACTTTTTTTGCGAGAGGGGGAATATTTCAGACGGATATGTTTTAAGAAATTCGGGAACAAATATTTTTGTCTTTTTTATTTTACTATTATTATTATTATTATTATTATTATTATTATTATTATTATTATTATTATTATTATAATAATAATAATAATAATAATAATAATAATAATAATAATATTATTATTATTATTATTATTATTATTATTATTATTATTTCTTTTCTTTAGATCTGCTAATTAAAATCAAACAAATTATTATTATTATTATTATTATTATTATTATTATTATTATTATCAATTAATTGATTTATTATTATTATTATCATTATTATTATTATTATTATTATTATTTTTTTTTTTGGGGGGGGTACTGTAGTGTTGGTAACTCGTTATGGTATGATCTTATCTATGAACTCTGATATGTATGTATCTGTCTCTCCGTTCCTTATCTGCCTACGTATCTAGGGCTTCAGAAGCATGTGTCTATTCATATGTATGTGTGTTTTGTGTATATACGTATGTGCTGTATATATCTATGTATGTGTGTGTATCTATCTGCACACACACACACACACACACACACACACAATATCTATATTTATCTATATTTCTATCTTTAAGCCAAATTATGAGGCCATTTTCTCATTTTTTTGTACTTTTTATCGAAATTAAGCCTCCTCCTTTCCCGACCTCTGACCTACTATATACCTTTACGCAAAATTATGAGACCAAGTTGTGTCATTTCAAGCAGTCTTTAAACACCATTTGTGTCAAGTTGTGTCATTTCAAGCAGTCTTTAAACACCATTTGTGTCAAGTTGTGTCATTTCAAGCAGTCTTTAAACACCATTTGTGTCCTTTGTGTCAAGTTGTGTCATTTCAAGCAGTCTTTAAACACCATTTGTGTCATTTGTGTCAAGTTGTGTCATTTCAAGCAGTCTTTAAACACCATTTGTGTCATTTGTGTCAAGTTGTGTCATTTCAAGCAGTCTTTAAACACCATTTGTGTCATTTGTGTCAAGGTGTGTCATATCAAACAGTCTTTAAACACGATTTAGTCTAACTGGTGTTTAAGGTGAATGTCCCTCAGTATCATTATCTTCAGTACTATATGCTCTTATTATTTATTCACCAGCATCATTACTGATGATTTAATCGAATGATATTTACGACTCCATCTTTCTCCCATTCTTTCTCTTTCTCCTTCTCTGTCTCTATCTTTCTTCCTCTCTCTCTCTCTCTCTCTCTCTCTCTCTCTCTCATTCTCTCTCTCTCTCTCACTCTCTCTTTCTCTTTCTCTCTCTCCCTCAATATCCCTCTCCCTCCCCCCCTCTCTTCGTCTGTGGAATCGAATCTTAAACGATAATTTACTTCACTTGCTAACAGACCACGCCTCCTTATTAGAAAGCCACGCCCCTTTGCCTCCTCGTGTAGGCCAAGGTGAGTAAAACAGACGCGGATTCACAGATCGAGGTGCTGTGCGTGCGTGTTTAGACACACACACACACACACACACACACTCACTCACTCACTCTCAGACACACTCACACACACACTCACAGACGCACACACACACACACACACACACACTCACAGACGCACTCACACACACACACACACACACACACACACACACACACACATTTCTTTCTCTCTCTCTCTCCCTCCCTTTTTCCCCCTTCCTCCCTCTCTTCCCCTCCATTTCTCCTCCTTCGCTCCCCTCCTTCCCTCCGCCTCCCATCCCCCCCCGCCTCCCCTACCCTCCCTTCTCCTTGAAAGGGGGCGTGTCGCGGTGCCAGGATGCCAAAGATGCTCAAGGATGGGCATTTAAGAGGCAGCATAGTTCAAAGGTCGGGCAAGGTCACGCAAAAGGATCTTACGAAGGCCCTTAAGTGGTTGGCGTTGAGTTCCCTGTGACCTCTTTAATACTTTGACTTGCTGTGTAACGTCACGTTTTCACTCTCTTGCTCAACTTTTACTAATTCACTTTTTTTTTCTTAAAGAAGAAGAAGAAAAAAGAATCTTGTGATCTCATTTTTGGATATTTCGTTTTAACTCTTTAACTCACTCTCTAAGTTAACTCTTATCACATTTTTATTATTATCATTATTATTATTATTCTGCACCAACTTCCGGTATCCTGTTTTAATTCTTTAAAACATTCTCTAACATAATTTTCATTTACTTACCTTTAACATTTTTAAAAATTTATTATTATATATTTTTTTTACTTGTCTAAGTTAACTTTTGGTATCCTTAAACTCTTAACATCACTCTTAACATCATCCTTTTAAACTCTATAGCTTTGACTTTTAACATCACTCTTGAAGTTTTATCCTTTCAACATATCAACATTTTAATCTTTACACAATCTCATTGCTTCGTAGATTATTACCATTGTATATATATATATATATATATATATATATATATATATATATATATATATATATATATTATATATATTCGTTCTTAGAATCAACCTACTAACTCAAATCTTTATCTAACTTAAAAATCGTTAACCCTTAAGTCTTTGATTTAAACTGCAACCTTGACGCATTTTATCCCCTGATTTGTTTTCGTCACTAAACAGGAACTTTTGGGAACGAAACGAAGAGGATTCCGTTATTGGGGCGGAGTGGGTGAAGGCTGAACCAGGGACTGGGTTTGTCTGTTTCTCGCTTTTTTTCTCTCTCTCTCATGTTCTCTCATTCTCTCTCTCTCTCTCTTTCTCATTCTCTCTCTCTCTCTCTTTCTCTCTCTTTCTCTCCCCCTCTTTCTCTCATCTCTCTCTCTCTCTTTTCTCCTCCTCCACTCTCTCTCTCTCATCCTCTCTTTCCTCTCCTCCTCTCCTCTCTCTCTCTCTCTCTCTCTCTCTCTCTCTCTCTCTCTCTTTTTCTCATTCTCATACACACACACACACACACATATATACACACATAAATATGTATATAAATATATATAAATAAATGTGTGTGTATGCTTGCTAGTTAGGCGGAGTGGGTGAAGGCTGAACCAGGGACTGAGTTTGTCTGTTTCTCTCTCTCTCTCTCTCTCTCTCTCTCTCTCTCTCTCTCTCCATATACATATATATATATATATATATATATATATATATATATATATATATATATATATAGATAGATAGATAGATAGATAGATAGATAGATAGATATAGATAAATATGCGTGTATCTTTGTGTGTGAGTGTGCCTGTGTACGTGTGCGTGTGTGTTCATGTACGTAGTAATACAAATTCTCTAAAATCTAACTAACTAAAATCCACTAACGATTTTTTTCTTTATTTCTCTATTTTTTCTTCAACCTTTTTTATTTTTCAAGATGTTTTTATTTATCTTTTCGTGTGTGTCTGAATCCGGATTGAGAAAACAAGTGTTAACTTCACTTTACGAGGAATCGAGAGTGAGACAGCGTGACATGAAAGGAATTGGTAAAAAAGGAGAAGGTGGCGAAAGGAGAAAGAAGAGGAAGAGAGGAAGGGAGAGACGTGGTAAATGCAGAGAGAAAGAGAGAGAGAGAGAGAGAGAGAGAGAGAGAGAGAGAGAGAGAGAGAGAGAGAGAGAAAGGGAGATAGACATAGATACATAGATACATAGATAGATAGATACATAGATAGACAGAGAGAGAGGGAGAGAAGAAGAGTAGGAGAGAGAGAGAGAGAGATTCAACCACAACACAAATTAATCTTTACCTCCAAGCGTTTTTCGCTCACAACGAACTGTAAAAAATCCGTTTAATCTTTTATAGCAAAAGAAAAATCGGATATTTCTCTGTGAGACGGATGTTCCATAATTATATTTTGTATATATATAGATGTGTATTTTTCTTTCTGCTTACTATGCTATTGTCATTATGATAATTATCATATATATACAGATTAAAGCTAAAGGTTAGTGGGTTACATGTGTAAAACAAAATTTTGTATGTTTTATGAGTATGAGAGATAATAGTCTTTCTTAAGAATTATATTTTGATTGACTAAAGGCAATTATAGAGTACGAAGTATATTATTTGATTTTCGGTGTATTTTGACATCATCGGTGAGGGGGGGGGTTGCTGTTGTTTGTATTAGTGTTATTTAGAGCATCTTTGAGTAATGGAGGTATAATCATTTAGAATTTTTATTAGTATTTTGAATTTTGGAGTATTCCTTACCTATAGTTATTTTTTCCTTCCTATCTTTCCCTCTTCCACTGCTCTATTTCCTTCCTTCGCTCACCTCCCCCGCTCTCTTTCCTCCCTCTCTCTCTCTCTCCTCTCTCTCTCTCTCTCTCGCTCTCTCTCTTTCGTCTCTCTCTCTCTCTCTCTCTCTCTCTCTCTCTCTCTCTTTCTCTCTCTCTCTCTCCTCTCTTCTCTCTCGTCTCTTCTCTTTCTCTCTCTCTTTCTCTCCTCTCTCTCTCTCTTCTCGACTCTCTCTCTCTCTCTCTCTCTCCTCCTCTCTCTCTCATCCTCTCTCTCATTCCCATCTCTCTCTCTCTCACTCTCTTTCTTTCTCTTCTCTCTCCCTCTCTCCTCTCTCTCCTCTCTCTCTCTCTCCCTCGTCTCTACTCTCTCTCCTTACCTCCTCTCTCCTTTCCCCGTTCTCTTTCCTCTCTTCCTCCCTCCCCCGCTCTCTTTCCTCCCTCCCTCCACCCCCTTCTCTCTCTCTCTCTTTCCTCCCTCTCTCCCTCCCTCTCTCTCTCTCTTCCCCAATTCATTTACATCTCTTATTTATCGATCTATATCATCACACCTTCTACAAGATCTTCAACGATAGAAAAATATAGGCAGTTTGCTCGTAATTTAAGAATGTCGATTTATGATGTATATTATAGCGTATATCATACATTGTACTGACTAACATGTACGATTATGTTGGTGTTTGGAAAGTGTTTGCGAGTGTTTGGAAAGTGTTTGCCAGTGTTTGGAAAGTGTCTGCGAGTGTTTGGAAAGTGTTTGTGACTTATAGAGTGGGAATTATGAATTACGAATTAAATTAAAATCACAGTCCTTTTGTAAAAGCACATAATTATTTTACGGTCTCCCATCCCCCTTGGGCCCGCCTTTCCCCTCGCCGCCCAGCCCCTTTTGGGGTTCCCCT
>NC_051392.1:8353755-8360661 GCF_015228065.2 Penaeus monodon | reverse complement strand
AGGAAAAAGCGGAAAAGAGGAGAGAGAGAGAGAGAGGAGGGGAAGAGGAGGGGAAAAGGGAAGAAGAGAGAGAGAGAGGAGAGAGAGAGAGGAGGAGAGAGGAGGGAAGAGAGAGAGAGAGAGAGAGAGAGAGAGAGATGGCGCCAGGATACACTTTAAAACAACTCATCATAGGTAATAAAATATAAAATTAAAATAGTTTATGCTAAAGAGGAAAGAAAACGGGGTTATATTCGAGTGTAAACAAATTCACACTTTTTCTTTCATCTTCTAAATTCTGTTTTAAGATTTAATGTTTTATGATACCTACTAAGACGTCTTTCTGTTTCATTTATTTCGTTCTTCCGTGTTTGATTCCTTTAGACAAATACGTTCTATATTCTTTCAATTACACATTCTTTGTCTCTATATCCATTTTATCTTCATAACTCTATATCGTGTCTTTAATGTACATTTAATCACTGTATCTACCGTTTCACATTTCACGATCACGAATGCAATCCATTTATTAATCTACATACCTATTTTTACGCTTTTAAATTGCGTATTTCATCTTGGCCTTTGAATCCTATTGGTTCCTTGTGATGTAAAAAGTCAACTGTCTTTTGGCACGAGACTCTTCTTGCAAATTGCATCTTGCACCATCGACTCAGTGTTCATTTGCAGGCGTTGTAAGGTAATGAACGTCATTGCAGACTAATTTTCTTCTCTGTCTCCACCTCTCTTTCTCTTTCTCTTTTTCTCTACCTCTTTGTTTGTTTTTAAATATATTTATATTTTTTTGACTCACAAGCTCAGTTACCTTTTCTGTGTATATTCATTTATTTATTTATTATTATTATTATTATTATTATTTTTTACTCAGGTACTTTCTTTCTCTGGGTTTTTACTCATTAACTGTCTTTTGTCTCTTATACATTTCTCTTTCTATTCCTTTCTGTTTTTCTCTCCTTTTCATTTTATTATTATTATTATTATTTTTATTTACACTCAAGTTGCTTGCTCATTCTCTTTTCTCTCTCTTTCTGTTTATCTTTTACGTATGTAATGTTTTTTCCCCTTTTCTTCCCCCTTATAGTCCTATTTCCCCTCTCTCCCTGATCCCCCCTTTGACGGGGTGTCTGTCTGCTTTCTTTTTCAAACCCTTCTTTTTAAAAAGCCTCCTACTTACTAAATTTCTTTAAATAAATTATTCCCTCTGTTCCCGGACTTCTCCTTATCCTTAACTCCTTTTTCCCAGTTCAAAAAATTTTCCCTTTTCTCTCACCTTCTTTCCATCACCTTTTTCTTTTTTGGGTTTTTCCCAATATTCTCATTATCCAAGCTCCTTTTAATTCCCTTCCCATCTCTCTCTTCTCTCTTCCCCCCTTTCTCTCTCTCTCTCTCTCTCTTCTCCTCTTCTCCTCTTCTCCTCTCCTCCTACCCTCTTTTTCACCTTTCAATCTTCCCCCCCTATATGCTCTCCTTTTCCCTCCTCCTCCCCTCTTCTCTCTCTCTTCTCTTCTCTCTCTCTCTCTCTTCTCTCTCCTCTTCTTCTTTTTCCTCTCTCCCCTCCCTCCCTCCCTCCCTCCCTCCCTCCTTCCCTCCATCTCCTTCTGCCTCCCCCCCCTCCTTCCCCCTCTCCCCTTTCTCTCTCTCCCTCCTTATCCTCCTTACCATTCCCCCTGTCTCTCTCCTCCTCCCCCTCCTCCTCCCTCCCTCTCTCCCCCCCTGCCCTGATCTTAACATGCATTACGTGGCGTGACGTGCGCATGACACCTGTTTCTGCATGACACTTCCACTGCATGACACGGGGTTTTTATTTCGTGACTTTTTTTATCGATATTGTTACTTTTTATCTAATTATCTGTTTATTCTCTATTTCTGTGTTTATATTGGTGATTTTTCCCTTTATCTTATTATTATCTTTTTCGTCTTCATTTTTTTATTATGTCTCAATTCTCTTCTGTTTTTTTTCTTCTGGTAATTTTTTGTTTTCTTTTTCTTTTTTTCTGTGTTTCATTTCTTTTTCTTCTTGTTTTTTTTCTCATTCTTCTTATTTTCTTATTTTTTTATTTATTTTTTATTTATTCTTTATTTATTTTCTTATTTTTTCTTATTTTCTTTTTCTTCTTTATTTCATTTTTTTCTCCTTTATTTATTTTTCTTCTCTGTTTTGTCTGTCTTCTTCTTGTTTGTTTCTCTCTTCTTTTTTCTCCTGCTTCATTTCCCTCTTCTTTATAGTATTCTTAGTTTTCATCTTCCTCTTCTCATTTCTTCTTCTACATTTTCTTTTACTTGTTTCTTTTCTTCTCCTGTTTCTCCTCTTTCATTTCTTTTCCTTCGATTCTTCTTCTTTCCCCTACTCCTTTTCTCTTTCTTCACTTCCTCCTCTTCCCTCTCTTCCTCACGCACACTCACGCACACACACACACACACAGATACGCAACACACACACACACACACACACACACACACACACACACACACACACACACACACCACACACACAGATACTCACCCACACACCCACACACACACACACACACCCCACACACACACACACCTACCCCCTTTACCCCCCTCACACACACACACACACACACACACCACACACACACCCCACACACACACACACACACACACACACACTCCCCCCCTACCCCTTCACCCTCCCCACACACACACACACACACACACACACACACACACACACACACACACACACACACACACACACACACACACACACCTCCCCCCCTATCCCTTCACCCTCCTCACACACACACACACACACACACTTTACAGACTCTCGGCCAACCTCCTGACCTGCCTCTCTTACTATACACTTACAAGCAGGATGAATATTGACCTGTTATGACCTGTCGATGCAAGGGCTCTTATCTAGAGAGGGCATAGGGGGGGGAGGGAGGGAGGGAGGGAGGAGGGAGGGAGGGAAGAGGAAGAGGGAGGGAGGGAGGGAAGGAAGGAGGGAAGAGGGAAGAGGGGAGGGAGGGAGGGATGAGGGAGGGAGGGAGGAGGGGAAGAGGGAGGGAGGGAAGAGAGAGAGAGAGAGAGAGAGAGAGAGAGAGAGAGAGAGAGAGAGAGAGAGAGAGAGAGAGAGAGAGAGAGAGAGGGAAGAGGGAGGGAAGGAAGAGGTAGAGAATGGGTGTGTATATATATTTATTTTTTTTTCTTATGGTCTATTCAAAATCTTGTACAAACAAAAACAATGATATGCACCTTTAATTTTTATTTATTTATCAACTTATTTATTTTTTGGCGTGTGTGTGTATCTGTGTGTGTGTGTGTGTGTTTATGTGTCTGTATCTCTGTCTATCTGCATATCTATCTGTCAGTCTCCCCCCTTTCCTGCACATCTCCCTCCCTCCCTCCCTCCCTCCCTCCCTCACGTCACTCCCTCCCTCCCTGAGTGAGTGAATGAGTGAGTGAGTGAGTGAGTGAGTGAGTGAGCGAGTGAGTGAGTGAGTGAGTGAGTGAGTGAGTGAGTAAGTGAATGAGTGAGTGAGTGAGTGAGTGAATGAGTAAAATGAGTGAGGGAGGGGAGGAGTGAGTGAATGAGTGAGTGAGTGAGTGAGTGAGTGAATGAATGAGTGAGTGAGTGAGGAGTGAGTGAGTGAGTGAGTGAGTGAATGAGTGAGTGAGTGAATGAGTGAGTGAGGGTGAGTAAAGGTGAGTGAGTGAGTGAGTGAGTGAGTGAGTGAGTGAGAGAGTGAGTGAGTGAGTGAGCGAATTCGTGAGTGAGTGAGTGAGCGAGTGAGTGAGTGAGTGATGAGGGGATGAGTGAGTGAGCGTGTGAGTGAATGAGTGAGTGAGTGAGTGAGTGAGTGAGCGTGTGAGTGAGTTAGTGAATGAAGGAGGGAGGGGGGGGGGGAGAAGGGATTACAAATTCATTCCAAGAATTTGGCAAATTATCTCGTAAAAGGTTTGGTGCGTACGTGCTCATGTTTGTGGTAGAGAGAGAGAGAGAGAGAGAGAGAGAGAGAGAGAGAGAGAGAGAGAGAGAGAGAGAGAGAGAGAGAGAGAGAGAGAGAGAGAGATAGAATGAGAGAGAGAGAGATTTGATTTGATAACATTTATTTACAGAACAGTGTACATGCCCTGCAAAAAGCCAGGTTAAGATACCAAAGCATCTATCCAAACTGACTGCGCTTATATTTGTGTAGAGGGCTATCAATCAATCATTAATGTTATATACATGCCTGAAGGACTGTGCTATTATCACTGTATTAACATATCATCTGATTGGTAAAAAATCTTAAGATATCCATCAATCACTTTTGATGGAAATGAGTTCTTTATGCAAATGCCAAGCTCTCTCGGAGAGGGATTAGCAATATTTGGTCTGTCATAATATGCGTATCCCGCAATTTCTGCGTAACGAACACTTCCTGAAGGCAACACTCATCAACATTTTCGGAGTGAAGGTACTGGGAGAGAGTTGCTTTGCGTTTCTGTAAACTGTTTACGTTCCAGGTAATACATCTGAAGAGATTTCTTGGAGACATTGATTACTTGACCATTTCCAAGGCCCACTACAGGGCGATGCTATTGTTGATCGAGGAGGTACGTGAACATCTTTTCCTGAAGTTGAGAGATTGCTGAACCATTTGTTGTTGCATCATGATCATCATCTGCTCCTCCTGCCGAAGTAGTATTTGTAGCAGATCCTTTATTTCTCCGTTGGTCTCTTGTTTGTGCTGCTGCAGTGAGGGCTGAGATGCAACTGGTGCTGCAACTGATGCTCAAGCTGGTGCAGCAGATGGTGCTAGGGTTGGTACTGCTGCTGCTGAAGCTGGTGCAGCATATGGTGCAGCATATGGTGCCAGGACTGATGCTGCAGCTGGTGCTGAACTTTCGCTGGTGCTTGAGTTAACGGGACTTTAACTCCTGTTGGTGCTGGTACTGTGGTCGGTACCATGGCTTCCTTTGCAGAGGGCATCACTGTTGATCCCTGCAGATGTAGGAGGGCTGCCTGCTTTTTTATTGTTTGTTTTCCTATCCTTTGATTAGTAAGCGCACAATGGAGAATTGGCATTATGCTCTTGCCGGCAGTTCACGCATTTTCGATGGACATTTTTTCCTTCGGAAATCTTTTCTGCACATTCTGAACTTCCGTGTGGAAGAGCGCAGTGCCGGCATCGCGGTGCGTCTCGTGGACAGGCAAGTGTTCTGTGGCCACTTTGAGCAATTAGAGCAAACGGGGTCAGGGATTTGAAGACGGCACACCTAAAGGGTGCCGTGCCCTCAACCATTTTAATAGTATTGGGATTACCTCCCCCTCATACGTTGTGATGACACTCTGGCTCATCGTTCCATTAACCTTCGTGAGTCTCGCATGAATGGTACGTTCATTGTATGCAGTCATTTCGCCTGTTTCGATTTCCCTTGGGACATCGAACACAATGATGTTCGTATATTCTCCCTTCCCAAAAACATTGGCTTTTTCAAGCACTTTACCACCTGCACCGGTAGTTGTTATATGAACAAGAATTTGTCCGTTCCTGAATCTGACATAAACGTTATTTCTCCCAATTTTCAGCTCGATTGATCCGTGTGTCTTATTGGGAGGGTCTATTTTTAGACCCAGCGATAGTTATCCCCATGTGTGCGAAGCTTCGTATCGTTCTTAAAATGCACACACAGGTGTCCGGGAGGCGTAACTTCCACAGAAGCAGATAGCTGCCTCTTTGCTTTTTTCTTCAGCCTCTCCGGGGCCCCACCAATATCCTCAATGAGGACATCATATCTCCCCTTGGTTTCCATTTGTTGGTTCGTCGTCATCGTTTCACCAGTGGGCGCGCTCATTCCCCGACCACGTAGGGGCCGACCTGAGTGCCTGTCCTTTGAAAATAAACAGTTACACACGCGGGTCGCCTACGGTGCCCCGCTGCACATATGGGAGTGTGCGTAGGAGCCATCGCTTTTAATTTATTATTATTTTTTTTTGTATCACTTTAGAACTTATTATGTGAACATTATCACACACTAGGTCAATATACCATTTATGTTTACAGTTGATTATTTAAGAGGTGTTCTTTTAACTTCGTTTTGAAATTACAGAAGCTGTTAATGTCTCTTATATTATCTGGTAGCATGTTCCATAACTTGGGTCCACGTATTTCCATTCGACGTGCCCCTGCATCGGTATTCGATCTTTTAACAAAAAGAGAATTTACTTGACGTGTCTGGACCCCTGGTGTGTTCCCTACAGTTTGCAAGGGCATTAACCATTGCTGATAATTCCCTGTATGAGTTTGTAAATGAATAGGTTTCCCATTACTTTCCTGTATATTTTGTCAAGGTGTGGTTCAAATGTCATGAATCTAAGTGTACTCTTAGATTATTCACTGAAGTGCTCGGTTTGATAGAGCAGCCTTCAAATTCTATGGTTGTATCTTTAGGAATTTTAGCTATGTTCTGCCGACTGCCTATGAATATACATTGAGTTTTATGTGGGTTTAGTTTAAGGCCTTTTGTGTCAAAATATAACTTTGCTTGTGTAAGAGTATGTTGAGTGTTTCTTATTACTGTATTTAAGTTGTTTACTGAGTCACTATGAAGAAACTGTGAATCATCGGCTTACTGCACTCGAAGGCAGTTATGGGCTATTGTTCATAAATAATTTATGAAAATTGTAAATAGGATCGGACCTAAAATAGATTCTTGCGGAACACCAAAGTTACTTGTGGTTTCGATGACATACCATTATTGATTCTTACCGATTGGGTCCTTGTATCTAAATAACTTTTTGACCAAAAGGTATCAGTTTTATGATTTACTAATTTGTTAAGGAGCATTCCATGGCAGACACTATCGAAAGCCTTAGAAAGGTCGCATAATGTGGGCAAATTTATCTGATTTTTGTCTATGTTATTTTAAATCTCATCAGTAATTTGTCATAAA
>NC_051392.1:8331255-8341255 GCF_015228065.2 Penaeus monodon | reverse complement strand
GATACGCTGTTTTCTGAATGGTTTACTTTTTTTTAGTATATATCATTTGGGCGAGAAAACATAATGAAACCATATCTAAAAAAAATATATCAATAAACATGATGGCAATAATAAGAAGAACAACGATGATGATGATAAGTGATAATATAAGGATGATGATGATGATGATGATGATGATGAATGATGATAACAAAATATCATCAACAACAAAGAAACAAACAAACAAAAAAAAGAAATAAAAAGAAAGGACCTTTCTAAACCAACTGCTACAAAAAAGAAAGAAAGAAAAAAAAACTAGAATTGCGAAAAAAAAACGTTTCCATTCTCTCATCGCATTAGTTGATATATATATATATATATATATATATATATATATATATATATATATATATATATATATGGGGTCGCAGTGGCCGAATGGTTAGAGCGTCGGATTCAAGACTGTCACGACGGCAATCTGAGTTCGAGGGTTCGAGTCACCGGCCGGCGCGTTGTTTCCCTTGGGCAAGGAACTTCACCTCGATTGCCTGCCTAGCCACTGGGTGGCCAAGCTAGCTCAAGTCAGTGCCGGGTAAATAGAGATGGTGACTCGATAAAAACACCGGGCGGAAGGCAATGGCAAACCACCGCTCTAAATTGCTAAGAAAAAATCATGGAAGCCCATGATCGTCAAGGCCGCGGTGGCCGAATGGTTAGAGCGTCGGACTCAAGACTGTCACGACGGCAATCTGAATTCGAGGGTTCGAGTCACCGACCGCCGCGTTGTTCCCTTGGGCAAAGGAACTTCACCTTGATTGCCTACCTAGCCACTGGGTAGCCAAGCCAGCCCAACTCAGTGCTGGTCCCAAGCCCGGATAAATAGAGAGAATGATTACCTAAAAAGGTACCACCGGCACTCTCCGTGGAAAGGAACTGGGGACCCTACCACGTACTCACTCCAAGAGCATCACAACATAAAACTACAATTAAGTATCATGCTGTGACCACGGCGGCTCAGACATGAACCTACCGTTAAAAGAAGAATATATATATATATATATATATATATATATATATATATATATATACATATATATATATATATATATATATATATATATATATATATATATATATAAAAGGAGAAAAGACGCTGTTCAAGTTGAAATAAGGCAGCAGCGTGATAAAGCATGATTTCACCAGTCTGCGGGCGTGGACATTAGCGGAAGGGAAGACGATACGCGCGGCTGACCAATCCATCTGATGCCCTGCGTCCACTGATGGCAGAAGAGGGCGTTTTTGTTGTGTCCCCTGGATACAGCGTATTTATGTTGAGACAGACGCTTTGTGAGACTGGCGCCTGTCTCGCCACAGTACTGCTTTTCAGAGGAGGCACAAGGAACATAGGTGCCCACCTTCGAGGTAGAGGGAGGGCTAGTGTGGACCAGGTTGCAACAGTGGTCATCTGGCGAAAGATCAGCCTGCATTTGAGAAGGTGACAGAAAGAGTAGATCTCGTCAGTGTAGGGCAAGTGAGGATTTTTTTAGGATGGAGTCGTGGTAGAAGGTACGCCGCGTCCAGAATAACGCGACGCCGAGAACATGACAAGGGTAGCCTAGTTTGGAGAACGAACGACGCAGGAAGTCGATCTCTCCTTCCAAGCACTGGGGGTCACAGATGCGGAGGAACAGGGAAGTGGCAACATCTCTCATTACATGGAGAGGATGGTACGAGATGTGTAGGTACATATTACTGTGCATAGGCTTCCTGCATATGGAGAAGTGGTCAACAGAGCGATGAACTAGGGTGTCCAAGAAAGGCAGCTCCCCCTTGAAACGGATGGAAGGAGAGAGTGAGTTCCGCTGCGCCAGGAAATCCGAGAACAGGGCAGGGTCGTGGGGCCAGAGAGGAAAGACGTCGTCGACATACCTCATCCATACCGAAGGACGAAGGGAGATGGAAGGGAGAAGCTCAGACTCGGAGAATTCCACGAACAGGTTTGCCAAGGCTGGAGAGAGGGGAGAGCCCATGGCAACACCGAACGTCTGAGAGTAGAAGCGACCCTCAAAGGAAAAGGAATTAGACTCCACACACAGACGAATCAGCTGGAGGAAGACGTTGGTGGGCAGAGGAAGACGAGGATCCTCAGCGGGAAGCCTCCACTGACGGAAAGCGAGGACTTCATCAAGCGGGACCTTGGTGAACAGGGAGGCGACATCCAAGCTCATCATGGTCGCTGTCGTGACACCACGGACACGGGAGATGAGGTCCTGAAGTGGCGGAGGAGAGCAGGAGAGAAAGCGCCAAGAAGGGAAGCAAGAGACTTCTTGTTTTTAATTAGTCTAGTTTGTGCATTGTGGACTTTTCTACCACACACACACACATACATACACAGACAAATATATATATATATATATACATATATATATATATATATATAATATATATATATATATATATATATATATATATATATATATATATATGTACATAAATATTATATATATGAATATATATGCATGCATATGACTATATATATATATATATATATATATATATATATATATATATATATATATATATATATATATATATATATGTGTGTGTGTGTGTGTGTGTGTGTGTGTGTGTGTGTGTGTGTGTGTGTGTGTGTGTGTGTGTGTGTGTGTGTTGTGTGTGTGTGTGTTTGTGTGTGTGTATGGTGTGTGTGTGTGGTGTGTGTGTGTGTGTGTGTGTGTGTGTGTGTGTGGTGTGTGTGTGTGTGTGTGTGTGGTGTGTATGTGTATGTGTGTGTGTGTGTGTATGATTCTATATATATGTATAATATATATATATATATATATATATATATATATATATATATATATATATATATATGCATGCTTATGTATATATATATATATATATATATATATATATATATATATATATATATATATATATATATATATATACATATATATATATATATATATATATATATATATATATATATATATATATATATATATATATGTATATACACGAAAATCACGTCACTGCAATAAAGTAGCAGCACCGGCAGCCTTCCGTATCTCCCCTCTTCCCCGCAGTAGAATGTCCCTTACTACAAAACTATTTACTTTAGGGAGGCGAAGGGGCTGCCAGCCCTTTTGCTTGTTTTCCAGCCCCTTACCTCCCTCTTCACCGGACTTTGCTCCGGCAGCCTAGGCGGAGCAACAGCCGCAACTACCCGAGTACCTGCTGAGTCCTTTATCCTAGCCGAAGCCACCAACTCTGTGTTGTCAGACGCCCATGGGCTGTATAGTTCTAGAAGCGTGATCGGGGAAACAATATCACGTGGAGTAAGTTTCTGAGTGAAGGAAGCAAGCAATTTTTTTCCAACAACAAGCCATATATCCCCACAATGACAGGCTCCAATTCCTTGACGAGGCCTATCAGTCTCCAAGCAACTTAATGCAGACGATCGAAAAAGCTGTAGCTGGCCCTCCATCCTTCCGCTTTAGCTCACATGACCGAACCACTAGCGTGCTCAGATTTGGCCTCACAGCACGAACCTTAAGAAGCTGCTCCTTTAAGGAGATCTGCACATTCCTGGTGTTTGCAGCCCTCCTGACCTTCTAAGTACTCCGCAGCCGCTGTAAGGCTAAATCTATCCTGCCCCAGTCGTCCCACGGTCTAATCCTCTACTAGAGACAGCCACCATTCCCAAGTTTGGGAGGCCTCTATAGTGACCTGTCCTCGTGATCTCTCTCGCCTCACATACCAGAAAAGCCATATGTGTCCTATCTTACAGTAACTCCACTGTCCTCAGCCAACTCCAACAAGTCTACAGCAGTGACAATGACTAAGTGACCTTGGAACACGCCAAACTAACCCTTATTGCTCGCAAGCAATTCCCATGCTGTTATTCTAATGTCTTTGTGTATGATAATGTCTTGTTTATACTCAAATGTTTGTAATTGTATGTATGTAATTGCTATTATTATCGATATTCAAATGTCTTTATGTTTTATGAATATTCAGCATTTTTGTCCCCTTATCACGAAGCTTTTTAGTCTTGTAAATACCTTAACCCTTTTCTCACATACAACCATATATACGGTACCCTTGTTTCTTCCCCACGAAACCATCATGTGACCATATGTATCTGAATTTGTGTTCTTTCAAATTCTTTCATGTTTTCCATTATGAAATGTTTCAAACTGACATGACAAGACGCCCCGCTCTTTCCTAGGTGCCTCTGCCTTACCTGTCCTCTGTAATCCAGCTACCAAACTCCCGCAGTATTAAAGTATAAATCTACGACGACTTTAACTACAACACTCAAGAATCAAGAATCAAAGCAGTGCCATCACAGTGGTGACACGTCCTCTCCACGTCATTACAATTGGCGGCAGCAGGTGGGATACACTTCCCACACATCATTACAGCCTCCTTGTCTATGGTCTCGCAACCCTCAAAGAAGGATAACTATATTACTGACGTCATTTATCGAGTTTTTCTTTCGCTGGTCTTAAAATCATCCCGAGAAACTACCCCAGCCATACTGGATGACTCGCTCTTACAACTTTCCGGCAAAAACTTAGACCCCGAAATACTTGATCCCCGAGCCTCGTCTGAGTCTGCAGGCTCACCAGATTTCTCGATCTTACGGACCGCCGATGAGGAGTGCTCCGACTCCGTCAGATATCGGCGAGTCAGCCGTATCCTCTGAATCGACAGGTGTCTCGGAAGAAGTCGCGACCGCTGTTCTCTGCGCCTCTCTAGACTCTACAGACCACTGTCGAATAAAATCTGTCGAGCTAGACTCAACCGTCTCAGCATCCGGGCCTGCAATAGTTCACGAATAAGATTCTCCAGAATCTGTGGTAAATTGTTCACCGGAACTATGCCCTCCTTGCCTGCCGTTGCAACAGTATCGTCTGCAGCAGCTGGCACCCGCCCCTCCCGCGAGGAGTTCCGGCTGGAAACAAACAAAAAAAAATCAAATCCTAGGCCACCCTCCCCAGAACGCGCCGCAGCCGACCCTCACCCATGTGCAGTTATCTAAGAAAGAACCAAAACACGGAAACAAAACAAACTAAAGCCCCGACGTGCAAACGGCAACACTACACCGCCCTAGTGGCCCCCGCGCGCGCCCGCACCTCGCCCGTGACGTCACAGAGATGCCCCGCCTCGCCGCGCCGTCCCACGGTAGCCCGCGACTCAACCCAGGCAATCTACTATGACCCCAACAGCTCCGCCGCCGAACCACACCGTCACCCAGATACCCCAGGCACCCGTCACCCGTCACCCTATCCGTCACCCGAGCCCCGCCCCTTCCCGAAGTCACATTCAAAGGTCGCTCGCCCAGAGACCGCTGACGCTGCGTTCACGCGGGCAAGGATCAGCGGTGCTGTAGGTAAACAACCTTCTGTAGCTCAAAGGGGGTGGGGGTGGGGGGTTTCGGGATATGTTTCGAAATAAAAGAGCAATACAGCAGCAGGCTCGCAAAATTAAAAATTACGAGAAAATACACACGGCATGCATGCTATACACAACCCCGTATGAATAAGCAAAATATTATTGAAATCAAAAAGTCTTATTAAATAAGTATAAGAAAACGAAAAAAAATGTATATGCTATAAGCTAAGAGACAGCGTCCTAGGAAACCCGGAGCTGCAAAAAAGAGGTTATACGCTTAACTCCCCAAAGTAACATGGAAACCTGGACAGCATCATCATCGCCACCGCCACTGTCGTATATGTATGTATATGTGTATTTGTGTATATATATATATATATATATATATATATATATATATATATATATATATATATATATATATATATACTAGGTAGAAAAAAACACAAAGAAAAAACATTGTTTATTGGAAATGAGACCAGTTTCGAAATACACCTGGATTCCATCTTCAGGTCTGTGTGCGTATGTGTGTGAAGGTGGAATCTAGTTGGATTTTGAAACTGTAGCCTCATTTTCAATAAATCTAGTTTTTGGATTTGTATATGCAATATATATATATATATATATATATATATATATATATATATATATATATATATATATATATATATATATATATATATGTATGTTATATATATACACACGTAGCAGTGTTTAATTATTGTAAGTTTTGCCACAAACTACACATACATACTAACAAGCTCGTAAACACAAACACATTTGCACTTTCTCTCTCTCTCTCTTTCTCTCTCTCTCTCTCTCTCTCTCTCTCTCTCTCTCTCTCTTTCCTCTCTCTCTCTCTCTCTCTCTCTCTCTCTCTCTCTCTCTCTCTCTCTCTCTCTCTCTCTCTCTCTCTCTCTCTCTCTCTCTCTCTCTCTCTCTCTCTCCAGGCAGTGACTATGAAAAGTTAAACAAAAATATTTTATTTATCATTGTCATTATAATGAGAATTATTAATCTTATTATTAATATTAATATCATTATCATGGTTATTATCATTATCAGCATTACTCTAATCATCATTATCATCATAATGACTACTGTTACTAGTATTACTGATATTACTATCATACTATCATCATTAACATCTTTATCATCATTATCATTAGTACTACTACTACTACTATTGCTGTTATTATTATTATTATTATTATTATTATTATTATTATTATTATTATTATTATTATTATTATTATTATTATTATTATTATCATTATGATTATTATTATCAACATCATCATTATGTTTAAATTACCTTACTAAATAGATAAAAAAAAAATGACTTATCCTTGGCAGTGGCTTGGTGGGGGGGGGGAGCTATTTACTGATTATTTTTTTTGCCTTGCAAGATGTTGCAGTTTTTTTTCAAGTGCAATGCCTTTGGGGTTTGATGAGTAGTGACTAATGCAACTCTTTAGTAAGCGGGATGTAAAGGGAAGTACTTTTTCTAAATATATTGTGGCTGTGAGCTGTGGTCAAATTAGCGATGGCGTTCAGTTAACAACAATTATGATAACAGTTATCATTATAATAATAGTATCAAGAGTGGTAATGATAGTAACGATAATGATAAAAATAATGATATCAATGATAAAAACAACAATGATACGAATGATAATGATAATAATAACTAGAGTATTACCAATAATGATGATGCTAATGATGACAGTAGTAGTGATAATATCTATAATATTAATGATAACAATTATTATAACAATAACAGTAATCATAAAATTAATGCTAATGATAACAATAATGATCACAACAGGAATGATAATGAACAACAAAAATAATGATAATGATAATAAGAATAATGATAAGATGATAATAAATGTTAATAATGATAACAGTAATGACAATAATAACAATAATAACAGCATTGATAATAACAACAATAATAAGAATAATGATAATAAAGATGATAATAATGATGGTGATGCTCATCTTGATAATAACACCAAGAATATAACATTAACAATAATAATGATTGATTGTTAAGAAAAAAACAACAACTTTACCTGCGAGACGAGGAACGAAGGGAGGAGGGGTGGGGGGGGGAGGGGGAGGCCCCAAAGTACAGAAAAAGCCAAAATTCCAGAAGAAATGCGTTAGCCTTCGTACAGTGTACAGTGTTTGTCATACCAATTACCGTTATGATATTGGATTGTTTGCGGGTGAGTGCACAAAAGCCGTAAAATCCCATCCTCTTTCTCCCTCTTTCTCTCTTTCCCTCTTTGTTTTGATCTTTAATTCTCTGTCTTTCTGTCTGTCTCTGTCTCTCTTCCACTGTGTGTGTGTTTCTGTGTCTATCTCTCAGGGTTGATAGGTACACGCAGACTTTGACTCTCTCTCTCTCTCTCTTTCTCTTTCTCTCCTCTTCTTTTTGCTCTCTCTCTCTCTTTCTCTCCTCTTCTTTCTGCTCTCTCTCTCTCTCTCTCTCTCTCTCTCTCTCTCTCTCTTTCTCTCTCTCTCTCTCTCTCTCTCTCTCTCTGTAAGGGGTTGTAATTGCCTCATATGATGGCTAGCAGGGCAGTTACAGCAGTTTAAACGGCTTGACTCTTTATTAAGGAAGAGGAGAACAATAATTACTTTTTTACCGCAGAGGGAGGGCCTGCGGAGTGAAAGGCAAGGGGTGTTGTGGCTGTCAATGCCATGCACATAAGCATGATGAGTGTAAGCCACACACACTCTCTCTCTCTCTCCCTCCTTCTTACTAGGCACATTCTTCGTATTTCCCCGAATTTTCCCCGATAATTCCCCCTTTAGGTCAGTATCTTCCTATTATTACCAAGACTCATGATGTCCAGTAAGATATTTACACGTTACGGACTCGCTGGAAACTTGAATTCTTTGCAAGATTGGGTTACGCGAAAAAGAAAAAGAAAAAGTCAGTTGTGCTACAGTATGATTATCAGTGTTAGGTAAGAATTTAATTACGCGATTTGGTAATATATATGTATATATATATATATATATATATATATATATATATATATATATATATATATATATATTCAGGGGGGAGGGGGCAACCAGATCCATTGTTCAAAGGATATGTTGACGATTCTAGTGTGTGTGTGTGTGTGTGTGTGTGTGTGTGTGTGTGTGTGTGTGTGTGTGTGTGTGTGTGTGTGTGTGTGTGTGCGTGCGTATGTGTACGCGCGCGACCTTCTGTCTATCTCAGGATTTCCAGGTACGCATAGACTCTCCCTCTCTCGCTTTATCGTAGTGTTGCCAGGTGCACACATATTCTCTCTCTCTCTCTCTCTCTCTCTCTCTCTCTCTCTCTCTCTCTCTCTCTCTCTCTCTCTCTCTCTCTCTCTCTCTCTCTCTCTCTCTCTCCCTGAGCCCCAACTATTCGACGATGTTCAGGTAATAGAAACATGGTTCAGTTAAAGGAACGGTCCAAAAGCTTTCAATGAGTCTGTGGCCGACATCCAAACTGGACAGCAATACTCTACTCTCTCTCTCTCTCTCTCTCTCTCTCTCTCTCTCTCTCTCTCTCTCTCTCTCTCTCTCTCTCTTTCTCTTACCCATGTGTACCCTTCTCTCTCTCTCTCTCTCTCTCTCTCTCTCTCTCTCTCTCTCTCTCTCTCGCTAGTTACGTTCATAGTATTTCCCGAGAATCCTCAACCGGATATTCGAAATTCAGTCAGTATCTTCCTACTGTCACTAGTTCACAAAGTTTGATATTTACATTTTACTCGTAGAATGCTTAATTCCCTGCAAGACCAGTTATGCAATTATGCGAAACAAAACGCTATTTTTGCTTCAGTAAGGTTATCAGAGCTCGGTAATTATCTTATAATGAGCTGGTTTTTCTCCAGTAGCATGTCGACGATTATAGTGTCTGTGTTAACAACAATACTCTCTATCTCTTTCTCTACCTATCTATCAATCCTCTATCTATCTATCAATCCCTCCCCCCTACTATCTCCTCCCCTCATCCTTCCCCCCCTCCTTCTTCTGCCCTTTGTCTCTCACACTTTACTCTGGAATGACTTTTAACTCCCTCCCAGTAAGAACCGGCTAGCACTGGTTGAGTGAAAATGTGTTTGAACCTAAAGCGTTACGGGGAAAAGTCTGGATCAATCTGGATACCGCAGTTGCCTGGAGGAGGAAGAGGAGGAGGAGGAAGAAGAGGAGGAGGAGGAGGAGGAGGAGGAGGAGGAGGAGGAGGAATAGGAGGAGGAATAGGAGGAGGAAGAGGAGGAGGAGGAGGAGGAGGAGGAGGAGAGGAGGAGGAGGAGGAGGAGGAGGAGGATAGGAGGAGGAAGGAGGAGGAGGAAGAGGTGGAGGAATAGGAGGAGAGGAAGAGAGGAGGGAGGAGGAGGAGAGTGAGGAAGAGGAGGAGAAGGAGGGGAGGAGTGGAGGAGGGGGGGGTTGGATGAAGAGGAAGGTGAGGAGGGGAGTAAGGGATAAAGTAAGAATGAGCGGAAAGAAAAACAAATGGTAAAGCAAAATGGGAAAAGACGAGAAGAACAAAGGAAAAGAGACGAAGAAAGGACGGAGAGAAGGACAGAACAGTAAAAAGTTATAGAAAGACTGGGAAAAA
>NC_051392.1:8323755-8326255 GCF_015228065.2 Penaeus monodon | reverse complement strand
CTTCTTCCTTTTTCTTCTCTTCTATCTCATTTCTCCAGGTACAATTACGTCAACAAGACACGACAGACAAATGGGCAAATAAATCTCCTTTTGTTACAGGCGTTAAAACAAGGACAAACAAACCAAAGTGGAAACAAAGACAAAGTACGTCCTTTAGTGAAACAATTCTATTGCATTGAGGAATTAAGAGGAGGGATAAGGGAGAGGAAAGGATAGAGAGAGAATGAAAGAATGAGAGAATGAGAGGATGAGAGGATGAGAGGATGAGAGAGAGGAGAGAGAGAGAGAGAAGAGAGAGAAGAGAGAGAGGAGAGGAGAGAAGAGAGAGAGGAGGAGAGAGAGAGAGAGAGAGAGAGAGAGAGAGAGAGAGAGAGAGAGAGAGAGAGAGAGAGAGAGAGAGAGAGAGAGAGAGAGAGAGAGAGAGAGAGAGAGAATGAGAGAAAGAAAAGAGAGAGAGAGTGAAGGAAAGAGAAAAAGAGAGAATGAGAGAGGAAGAGGGGAGAAAAGACGAGAAAGAGAGAGAAAATGTAAAGTGAGAACAGACAGAAGGTCGTTTTAGTTGGTCAGTTGTACATTCTCTAAGGATTTTATTGTAGCGAAAAACACAGCATTTCTTGTCTTCACCTTTTCCTCTCTTCCTCTCCTTTTTCTTTTACCTTTTCCCTCCCTCACATTTTCACCATTTCCTTCCATCTCTCTCTCTCTTCCCTGTCCTTCCCCCTTCTCTCCCTCTCCCATCCCTCCATTTCTCTCTTCCTTCATTCTCTCTTCTATTCTCCGTTTCCTTCTGTCCATTTCTTTCTTCTCTTTCCTTCCCCTTCTCTCCTTCTCCTCCTAATTCTCCTTTCTCTCCTCTCCCTTCCCTCCATCTCTCTTCCCTCTCTCTCTCTCCTACTTCCCCTCTTCCTTCCCTCCCTCTCTCTATTCCCTTTCCTTTCCTCTCTCTCTCTATTCCCTTTCCTTCCCCCTTCTCTCCCTCTCCTCCTACTTCTCTCTCCTCCATCTCTCTCCTCTTCTCCTCCATCTCAAACACACGAAATCCAGCCACGGATCGCAAAAAAAAAAAAAAAAATCTTAAGTAAATTCTCTCTCACCACATTTTTTTTCCCTTGAAAACAAATCACCTTTTCTTTCGACTACCTTCAATAATGAATCTGCTGTCCAAAGTCTCTTTCCTTTGAATAAACTATCTCGAATGCATTAGCTTTGGTTTACTTTGGCGTCCTTGGTTGTCTCAGGTCTTTTTTTCGCGTTTTATTGTTGATATTGTTGCTGGTTTATTTGCTACAACAACATTGTCATCAAGGGTAATGTTGATAATAATAATAATGATGATATTAATAGTAATATATATATATATATATATATATATATATATATATATATATATATATATATATATATATATATAGAGAGAGAGAGAGAGAGAGAGAGAGAGAGAGAGAGAGAGAGAGAGAGAGAGAGAGAGAGAGAGAGAGAGAGAGAGAAGAGAGAGAGAGAGAGGGGGAGGGAGAAAGAGAAAGAAAGATAGAGATAGATAGATAGATAGATAGATAGAAAGAGAGAGAGAGAGAGAGAGAGGGAGAGAGGGGATGATGAATAACAGGAAAACTTTTTATGCATATGCTCTATGCATACATAAACACACACAGACATTTACACGCACACGCACACCCACGCAGTTAATACCCAAAATGAAACGAAACTAGTTTAAGCTAGTCAAAACCAGGAAAACAATGACATATAACAAGGCATGGATTAGATAACAGAGTACGTTAATACATTAATGAACCCCCCAAAATTATATACATAGGAGTTTAGTACACTACAATATCTTCCTTAAACTGTAATGACACTGATATCCTTCATGACTGAAATAAGCGTCAAAATGGCATGTGCATCAATGACGAGTCTCACAAAGAGCACAATTATATATCAAGAACAGAAGAATATCACGCCAGATGGCGAGTTCCTGGGGGGGCGGTATTCGTTTTCGTCCCAGGCCGAGAGGCAGAGGCTGAGGCGGAGGAAGGAGGAGGAGAGGAAGAACCAGAGGGGAGGTGGAGAGGAGGAGGAGAGGAGGAGGCGGCAGCAGATGGAGGAGGAGAAGGAGAGGAAACAGGAGATGGAAGAGAAGAATAAACTGAAGGACGGATAAGAAGATTAGAAGGAATTTTTGGCTTTAATTGTTCTTATAAAAAATGACTTGTATGAATTGTAAAAAAAAAAAAGAAAAAAAAAAAGATACATGTATTACCAATGTGTGTTTGCGCGCGCGTGTGTGTGTACTCTTACTTAGTTATTTCAACACAGGAGAAGAGCTAAGCTCAGATGGTTCCGTCTGCTTTATACAGATTATTATATATCTTTTTTTTTTTTAATTTATGCACACTTTTGGCATACACAGCGTTATTTGGAAGATCATGTTCAATAGTTCTGTTTGGGAAACTGAACTTACTTTCTTTCTTTACTTCAACTTTTTGCTGCGTCCTCTCTTCAT
>NC_051392.1:8303755-8316255 GCF_015228065.2 Penaeus monodon | reverse complement strand
GATGACTAGAGGAAGGGGTGACCTACAGACTAGAAATTTCACTCGCAACTAGAGGGTACTTTGAGGTATCTAGAAGCCTGAAACTTCCTCTATGAAGATGTTTCTTTTTGAAGCCAGACATATTTTTGCATATTTTCTTTCAACTACTTGTATTTTTATTTCTCTAAATACAGCAATCTCATTTGTAAAACATTCGTCCAGTAATTTATATAACACTTGTTCATGTTACATTACTGTTCATTTGTCATTGCTGTTCATATTACATTGCTGTTCTCATTACATAGTTATTCACATTGTAGTCTTTATGGCATGAACACTGGTTTCTTTCCATGTATACATCGACTAGTAAAAAGCGTTGTGAGAGTGTTCTAATAGTAGTTATGAATAGTATAATAGCAATTGTGAATAACAGTATTCAAATGTGTTTATGTGACTATCCACACTTGCAACTGTAACTTTAATTCATTAATTCCTCCGTTGTATGTCGAACGCAGGCTTAATATTTATGACTTAGTTGTACAACAAAATGACTCTCAGAAATGTAAAGGCAATGGTAGGTGAATATCATCCATATGTAATATTAAGATGACAAGGGATGATATAGCGAAAATTGACACAAAAAAGTTGACGAAAAAAATGGAAACTTTCGGTAAATAATAATCTGAAGTAATAACCTACCCAATAGTGTATCAATTCACATGGATAATCCAAAGTTTAAAATCTCTTATGAGTTGGGTCTTCCAATATTCACAAACACATCTACTCATAAATTTAACTAATCTGAAGCGAGCAGGAACATCTACAATGCCTTATATGGAATGTATTGTAAAGTACAATATTCATGTTAAATGTGATCTCATTCGACTATAATTAGATACACTGCAGAACCATGTTTAACAGAGGCTCCCCCTAAAAAACGTTTTTTGTAACTGACCAGTTTAACAACCACGTTGAACATAGTGTGTGTATGTATATATATATATATATATTAGTGTACAGTAGATCTGCTTAATGTATATCATGTCTCTTAATACTTAGAAAAACGCGTTTTATTCCAAAGAATGGTTTAGAATTCTTACTTTGGTGTCAGAGAGACGTTTCACCCTGCCTATCGACGCGAAATGATTTGTATATAAGGATGAAGAGGAGAGGGAGGTGGAAGAGGAGGAGGAGGAGGAGGAGGAGGAGGTGGAGGAGAAAGGGAAAGTGGAGGAGGAAGGGGAGAAACCTGAAGGCGAAAGGGTGAAGGTAGGGGAGGCGGGGGAGGAGGTGGTGGAGGGGAGGGGGTACCTGCTGATGGGGACGGAAAGCGCAGGCCGCGAATACTCGGTGGGCGTGGGCGTGGGGGCCTGAGATGTGGGCGGGGGTAGACCCGAGGCCGAAGTCGCTGGGGAGGAAGGCTGGGGAGGGGGAGGGGGAGGCGAGGGGCGCGCGGGGGAGGCTGGGGGGCGGGGCGAACCTGCCGGGGCGGGCGGCGCGGGCGCCGGGGGGGAGCAGGCCGGCGGACGCACGCCCATCGGCGACGCCCCCGCGGGGAGGAAGTTCGACTTGGGCAGCGGTCGTCTCGAGAGGGGGGAGGGGAGGCGGTCGTCGCGGCGGCCGGGCGAGGGGGGGGCCGGCGAGGCGGGCGAGGGGGGGGACCTGGGCGGCGCGTGGGCGGCGGGGCGGCGCAGGAGGCCGTCAAGGCCCCTGGGCGCGCCGGGGGACGCGGGCGGCCGGTCCGGGCGCCGCGGGCTGGCGCAGGGCGGCGTGGTCGAGGCCGCGAGGGCGACGGGCGGCGAGGGCGGGAGGGACGGAGGGGCGGCGCGCGCGGGCGTGGCGGAGGGCGGCCGCTGGGGGCTCCGCTCGCCCCCCGACGGCGGCGAGGGCGGAGCGCGGGCGCCGTAGAGACTCGACACGATGACGGGGAAGTGCGGGCGCGCGGACACGTCAGCCGAGGGCGAGCGCCTGTCCTTGAGCAGCTCCTCGACGGTGAAGGCGGAGGTGCGGGCGACTCGCGGGCGGGCGGCGGGCGGGGAGTGGGCGGGGCCGCAGTGCAGGTGGCGGGCGGCGGGCGGGGGCGGCTGCGTGCGGGCGGACAGGGCGGCCATGTGAGAACCCACGCCCATGCTCGAGGAGGTGGCCTGGGACGCCGAAACGTGCGGGTGGTACGGCATGAGGGCGGCGGCGGCGGCGGCGGCGGCGGCGGCGGCGGGCGGGAGGAGGGGCAGCGTGGGCGGCATGAGGGAGGCGAGGGCCAGACTCACGCCCGCGTCCACGCCCCCGGGCACGCTGGAGGCCGAGGCGTCGCTGGAGGAGGCGGAGCCGGGGTACAGGGAGGCGCTGTAGTAGGGGGACCCTGAGAGGAGGGGGGGGAGGGTTAATGATAATAACTATAAATAATAATGATAATAATACCAGCTATAGTAGTAACAGTGATAATAATAGTAGTAGTACTGCTACTGACACGACTATTACTGCTTCTAATACTAACTAATAACAGCAATAATGATAAACAATAATAAAAGTTTAATAATAACAGTAATATAATCATACTAATAATGATAATGATAATGAGGATGATACTGGTAATAACACGAACACCAAAAATAAGAACAATAATTATAATATTAATAATTATAATAATGATGATGATAATAATAGTGATAATAATAATGATAGTAATAATGATAACGATAATAATAATGATAACAATAACAATAATAATAACAACAATAATAGCAGCGATCATAACAAAAAGACATAACAAAAATTACATGTAGTAATTATAATAATGGTAATAATAATGATGGTAATAATAATAATAATAATAATAATAATAATAATAATAATAATAATAATAATAACAATAATAATAATGAAAGTGGAACTAATAATAAGAATTATTATAATGATAACAACAGAACAACATCAACAACAATAACAATAATAATGATACCAGTAGTAATAGTATTAGTAATAATAATAATGGCAATGATGATGGTAATGATGATAACAATGATAATAATAATATCATTAATAATAATAGTAATAATAACAGCAACAATAACAACAACATCTTCTGTTAACGGTAGGTTCATGTCAGAGCCAAATGATAACAATGATGATAATGATAATTAAAAAAATTATGATAATGATAAACATAATAATAATAATAATAATAATAATAATAATAATAATAATAATATAATAATAATAATGATAATAATAATAATAATAATAATAATAATAATGATAATAATAATGATAATAATGATGATGATGATGATGATGACAATAATAATAATTATTATTGCAGTTATTGGTACTATTTTCAATAAATCAATATCATCATTATTAACATCACCATCATCACTATCTCTACTACCAAGAGTGAAATTCCTCATTGTCAACCTAATCACTGCTGCCTTCAATAGCTATCTATTATCTTGACGACATAGTTACTGTTATCATTGTTATTATCATTATCATTATTGTCATAGGTATTAATGTTATTATTAGCACCATCATTTTTACTTTTGCCACTAATATTGCTATAATAATGATGGTTATTATCTATAATGATTATTATCACCATTATTATTATTATTATTATTATTATTATTATTATCATTATTATATCATCATCATCATTATCATTATCACTATTACATTATTAATGTCATAATTATCATTACCATCACCATTATTATTATTATTGCTGTTATTATTATTATTATTACTATTACTGTTATTATGGCCACCATTATCATTATCATCCTTACTATCATGGCCTCTATAATTCTTATCATTATGATTGTTGCGTAAATCATCATAACCATCATTACCGTCTTCATTAACATTATAATATTTTCATTCACTATTGTCATTCTAATTATCATCATCATCATAATCAATATAAAAATCTTCGGCCTAATTATGCCAAGATTTTACTTTCAAAATTATCAATACAATGGGTTATCATCATTATCAGTATCATTAGCGACAGACAGAGGGAAAGATTAACTAAAGGGCGAATCTAAGCGTTCAAATTAAGTTAATCGGGAAGATGTCACTATTCCCTACCGACAGATCACGATTAAACATAATTAAGATCAAATCGAGAGCCATAATTAAGATAATTAACGGACTGAATTTCGATTCCTCAACTTCCGTTGCAGTGATCACATCAAACTTTTTTTTTCCTTTTTTTTCTTTTTTTAATCTCACGTGGAGTGTCGTAAACTTTTAAATCTGCCGCGTCCTCCCTTTTCTTTTAATTTACGGCAGAGGCTAGAATTCTTAATTAATCGAGAAAGTATTGAGGATAATGAGATATTTAAGCTGTAGATAACTGGCCTGTGACATTCAGGGATGGTCGGTCGCGTCTCAATCCTTTCACTGAAGACTTTATTGCATTCCTCCGTTTTTCGGGGTTTTGTTCCGTTTTATCTTTTAAGTCGATTTTTTTTTTTAATTGTCTCACATACCTGTATTATAATTTTATTCCCACTACCTCTCTCTATCCTGCTAATAAAACCTCCATACCTCAGAAATTAAGATATATCAAACACACACACACACGCACACGCAAAAACACAAAAAAATTCCGGATCATTTCCCTGGCCGCGCAGTTGATGAAAAACGAACCAAAGCCAGTGAAACGCATTCGAATTTAGATGCAGATAACGGCGACCGTCTTTTGTTTTCCCTCGCGACGGCATTTGCATTTCTTTTGTTTTTGAAAGTTCTCGCACACGATTGATTTTTAGTTCCAGTGACGAGATGCTGATTGAAATGGATCTCAGAAGGACGAGATAACCGCGTGTCTTTAGAAGGGGAAAGCGAGGGACGCGGCAGAAACGGCGCTTCGGGGGGGGGGGGGAGAATTTTGGGGTCAAGTTTGTTTGGGAATTATCATCAGCATTAATGAAATTGGGGAAATAGGAGAACAAGTGTAGAAGAGAAGATCAAAACGGAGAGAGGGAATTTGGTCTGTTTGTTTATAGGATAATCGTCTTGTTCTGAAATTTAAGGGAAACTTGATTAAAATAAATATATTATAGTGTAACTGTTCCTACTTTGATAATGAGAATAAAACCATACTATTTATATAACAATTAACACTTCCTTCGTATATCATCATTATCATTATCACTGTTCCCATCGTACAATCATAAACATTAGTTGATTACAATTATCATTATTGGAATGATTATTTTAGTCATTATTGATGTTATTATCATAATTATCTTTATATGTTTAACTTTATTGTTATTATTGTTATCATTATTATCATTACCGTTATCATTATTATTACCGTTATTATTATTATTATTATTTTTATTATTATCATTCTCATTATTATTATTATTATTATTATTATTATTATTATTATTATTGTTATTGTTACCATTATCATTACCGCTATTATTATTATTATTATTATTACTGTTACTTATTGTTAATACAAATAAAAACATCTCTAGTTGTTTTCCAAGGCATGAAAGTTCTTAATAAATAATAAAATGAAAAGTAATAGAGATATTAGAAATAAAAATAAATAACTAAAGGCAATGTTTACTGTTAATAATAAAAATACAAGTTTAGGTTTACAATTTACAAGATGATAATAAATAATGATAAAATTATAATAGATAATAAAAAAAAAATGATAAAAATAATAAAAAATAATAAAAAAAAAATAATAATAAAAAAATTATGAATAATGATAGAATGATTATGAAAAAAATAAAATAATTATAGAAGTAATTAGTAATAATACAATCATAACATAATAAAAAATGATAATGAATAATAATAATAATAATAATAAAAAATGTAATAAATGATAATGAAATTAAATAAAACAGAACGATTAATTATGAATTACATTTTCTATCCCATTCATCGATTTATCAATTTTTTTATTTATTCATTTATTCCTCTGATTTATTTATATATTCATTCTTTTTTTTTTGTTTCCTGATTTTGTTTACTTATTTATCTATCTTTCATTTATCTATCTATTCCTTCATGCGTTATTTTTTATTCATTCGTTCATCTTTGTATTTATTTTAATTTTTCTCTTTTTTTCTTTTTCTTATTTATTTATTTATTTATTTACTTATTTATTTATTTATATTTATTCATTTATTTATTTATTTATTTATTATTATTATTATTATTATTATTATTATTATTATTGTTATTATTATTATTATTATTATTATTATTATTATTATTAATATCATTATTATCATTATTATTATCATTATTATTATCTTTTTTTTGATGAGGCAAAGACATTCATTACATAACGTCAGTGTAATACAAGTGATTATCATCATCAAACTGTAAGTAATTATCCCCAACTCTGGTAATTATCATGTAATTATCATTAGCAAAGAGTCGCCTTGTAATTATCTGTCAATCATTAGCGATCACCTGTCAATTCTTAATTAATTATCACCAACTTGCTAATTGCATCGATAAAAGATAATTAATCTTGATGATAATTAACCCTCGATATGATATTAGATTAATTATGTGATGTTTCTCCAACATCTCCAACAGTCACCGGCAGAAAATCCCACAAAATGAAACATGATCGCAATTATCTCCAACATTTTCAAAACATCGGCAAACAAAAACTAACTAATCACCAACAATCCCCAACACTCCCTCATTCCTCCAACACCCTATCTCCAACACTCCCCTCATTACTCGAATACTCAGTCCCAACAGCCGCTCATTCCTCCAACACTCCCTCATTCCTCCAACACCTAATCTCCAACACTCCCGTCATTCCTCCAACACCCCTCATTCCTCCAGCACCCACTCCTCAACACTCCCCTTATTCCTCCAACACCCAATCCTTTCACCTCTTCCTCAACCATTCCTGAAACACCCAATCCCCAACACTCCCCATCATTTCCCCAACACCACTCCCAACACTCCCCATCCAATCCATCATCTCTTCTCATTCCTCAGCACATTCCCCAACACCCAATCCCCAACACTTCCTCATTCCTCCAACACCCTTCACCATTCCTCCAACACCTAATCCCCAACACTTCCTCATTCCTCCAACACCCTTCACCATTCCTCCAGCACCCAATCCCCAACACTTCCTCATTCCTCCAACACCCAATCCCCAACACCCTTCACCATTCCTCCAACACCCAATCCCCAACACTTCCTCATTCCTCCAACACTTCCTCATTCCTCCAACACCCTTCACCATTCCTCCAACACCCAATCCCCAACACCCTCATTCCTCCAGCACCCAATCCCCAACACCCTTCCTCATTCCTCCAACACCCTTCACCATTCCTCCAGCACCCAATCCCCAACACTTCCTCATTCCTCCAGCACCCAATCCCCAACACTTCCTCATTCCTCCAACAACCCCTCCCCACCATCCCATCCCCTTCCCATCAAAATTGTCAAAATCCTCAAAATTCCTGAAACCTCAATATGCTCAAAACGCTCAAAATGTTCATCAGATTACTCAAAATGCTCAAATTCCTTAAAAGGTTCAAAATGCTTAAATTCCTTAAAATGCTCAAAATGCTCAAATTCATCAACACGTTCAAAAAAAAAAAGAAAAAAAAAAAATCCTCAAATTTCCCAAAATGCTAAAAAAATTGTCAAAAAGTTCAAGTTACTAAAATTCCAAAAGATCCTCAAAATCCTCAAAAAATTCGAATTCCTCAAATTCCTTAAAATGCTCAAAATGCTCAAAATCCTCAACACGTTCAAATTCCTAAAAAAAAAAAAAAAAAAAAAAAAAAATCCTCAAATTCCCCAACACGTTCAAATGATAAAAAATAAAAAAAAAGAAGAATCCTCAAGACCCCACCGCGGTCCCGAGATCCTCACCTCCGACCGCGGCCGCCGCCGCCGCCGCCGCCGCCGCGGTGACGGCGCCGTGGCCCGAGTGCCCCTGGCCGGCCCCGACAGCCACGGCGGCGGCGGCGGCGGCCTCGTGGGGCGTCCAGAGGCCCGAATTCCTCAGGATCCTGTTGATGGAGGACACGGAGGGCAGGGAGGCAGGGTCGCACACCCGCTGCGACGAGAGCTGCTCCCGGATCTCCCACGCGAACATGCCCGGGTTCTCCTGCTTCAGGCGCAGGATCTTCTTGACCACGGTGGGCGTGGCCACTTGCTGTGGTGGGGGGGAGTGGGGGTGGGAGGGGGGAGGGGGAGGGGATGGGGGGTTAGTGAGGGTGGGGGAGGGGGAGGGGGTTAGTGAGAGTGTGGGAGGGGGTAGGAGGTAGAGAGGGTGGGTGGGGGGAAGGGGATAGAGAGGGTGGGGAGAGGGGGAGGCGTGGTTAGTTAGTGGGTTGGTTATTGTCGCTATTACCTTATTATTATTGTTTTTGTCATCGCTATCACCTTCATCATTATTATTACCATCATTATCATTATTACTATAGTTTCTATTATCATCGTTATCATTATTCTCACTCTATCATACTATCCCTGTTATTATCCTTTTTTCATTTACCTCCTTCTCTGTCATCGTTATTATTACCTTCATTATCGTTACATTCACTAATACTGTTATCATCACCATTGTGCTTTGTTTCACTATTTACCGATCTCTGTCTGTCTGTCTGTCTGTCTCTGTCTCTTTCTCTCTCTCTCTCTCTCTCTCTCTCTCTCTCTCTCTCTCTCTCTCTCTCTCTCTCTCTCTCTCTCTCTCTCTATCTATCTCTATCTCTCTCTTTCTCTCTCTCTCCTTCCCTCCCCCCCCCCTCTCTCTCTCTCTCTTTCTCTCTCTCTGTCTCTCTCTCTCTCCCCCCCCCTCTCTCTCTCTCCCGTTCTTGTCTTTTACTCGGCCTCTCTCTTAATCACTATATTATTATCAATAACCCTCTCTTCCCCTTTCCCCTTTCCCACCCAATGTCCCTTTCTCTGTCTCTCCCTTTCTTCTTAATAATTACAGTGGAAGGAGGGAGGGGGAGAGAGGGCAGAGAGGAGGGGGTGGGAAGAAGGAGGAGAGAGAAGAGAGGAGGAGAGAGAGAGAGAGAGAGAGAGAGAGAGAGAGAGAGAGAGAGAGAGAGAGAGGAGAGAGAGAGAGAGAGGAGAGAAGAGAGAGAGAGAGGAGAGGAGAGAGAGGAGAGAGAGAGGGAGAGAGAGAGGAGAGAGAGAGAGAGAGAGAGAGAAAGAGAAAGAGAAAGAGAAAGAGAAAGAGAGAGAGAGAGAGAGAGAGAGAGAGAGAGAGAGAGAGAGAGAGAGAGAGAGAGAGAGAGAGAAAGATAAAGAGAGAGAGGGAGAGAGGCAAGAAGGAAGGGAAAAGGCAAGGGAAAGAGGGGGGGAGGAGGCTATACTCACCTCATCTCCAGCTGTTACGAAGAAAGACAAGGAGGAAGGAAGGAGAGGGGAGGAAAAGGGGAAAGGGGGGGGGGGAGGTAAAAATAAGCGAGAGAACAGCAGGGGAGAAGATGAACTTTAAATAGATCTTTCAAGTGACAAAGCAGTCATGGCGACAACCTGCCTCTTTTATCTCGTCCGCTGATAATTACGCTTGGCGGAGCGGGAGAGGGAGAGGGAAAGGGAGAGGGAGAGGGAGAGGGAGAGGGAAAGGGAGAGGGAGAGGGAGAGGGAGAGGGAGAGAGAGAGAGAGAGAGAGAGAGAGAGGAGGGAGGGAGGGAGAGAAGGAGAGAGAGAGAGAGAGAGAGAGAGAGAGAGAGAGAGAGAGAGAGAGAGGGGGGGGGAGTAAGGAGAGAGGACATATAGAAAGACAGATACTCAGACAAAGATGCAGAGAGACAGACAGATAATATTTGTATTGATAATATTTGTATTAAGAGACCGTAGGCAATTGACAGGTCACTTTCCACATTCGTTATCATATTTTTCCCTCTAAACCGTACCTTACAATATATATAGACATAATACATATTCACGCACACACACACACGCACACACAAGCATGTATATATATATATATATATATATATATATATATATATATATATATATATATATATATATATATATATATATATATATATATATATACATACACATAAATATATTTGTGTATCCA
Organism: Penaeus monodon; assembly: GCF_015228065.2. Lineage (NCBI taxonomy): Eukaryota > Metazoa > Arthropoda > Malacostraca > Decapoda > Penaeidae > Penaeus > Penaeus monodon. The sequence goes on along the minus strand of NC_051392.1, from coordinate 8,306,216 downwards.
CTGATTAATCTCACGTTCGGTCTTGACTCCTCTCATCCTCACTTTCCTCTTCCTTGTCCTCTCTCCGTCCTCTTTACTCCCCCCTCCCTTGCACCCCTCCCTCCCTTCCACCCACCCACCCTTTCCACCAACCCACCCACCCACCCCCTCAAAAAAAAAAAAAAAAGAACCCACCTTGGGCTTACTGCCTCCGATCGAACCAGGCTTGATGGATCCCGTCTCGTAGAACCTGGTGAGGATCTTGGAGACGCAGCCGTGGGAGACGAGGAGCTGGCGGGATATGTCGCAAGGTCGCACGCCCATCAGTGCCATCTCCACGATCCGGCGGCGCACGTAGTCTGGGAGGGGACGCCCGTTCACGAACACCCCTCCGAGCTGGTTCACTCCGGCCTGGCCTGGCGGGGGGGGAGGGAAGGGGAGGGAGTGTCAGAGAGGGGAGGTGGGCAGGGGAGAACGAGGGTGGGGGAGAGGGAGAGGGAAAGAGAGGGAGGGAGGGAAAGAGAGGGAGGGAGGGAAAGAAAGGGAGGGAGGGAGGGAAGGAGGGAGGGAGGGAAGGAGGGAAGGAGGAAGGGAGGGAAGGGAAGGAGGGAGAGAGGGAGAGACAGAGAGAGAGAGAGAGAGAGAGAGAGAGAGAGAGAGAGAGAGAGAGAGAGAGAGAGAGAGAGAGAGAGAGAGAGAGAGAGAGAGAGAGAGAGAGAGAGAGAAACAGAAGCAGAGTAAGCAAGAGAGACATAAAGACAGCGAGAAAGAAAGACGGAAAATATTTATACACAAATTCACGCCTGTTTCCATGTATCAATTTATTACGTGTTTCTGTTTATACAATAAATGCAAAATAACACGAACGATGTAAGGATAACGAAATAAAAAGAAACGCTTCATCGAAATCAATTATGTGACTCACCTGTGTGTGGCATGGTGGCTTCCGGTCGCGTCAATCTGGTAATTATAATGAGAAAGGAAATTAATATTCACGAAGTAAAGACATAAACAACAACAACAACAACAACAACAAAAACAACAGCAACAAAAACAATAACAACAACAACAATAACAATAATAACAACAACAACAAAAACAACAACAACAACAACAATAATTGCAATGAATATGATGAAAAAATAGCTTTGTTTTGCTTCTCGTTCTCCTGTTTTCTCTCATTCTTTCTTTACAGTCTTTCTCTCTTCTTTTTCTCTCTCTCCACTTTCGTCTCTTCCTCTTATTCTTCACATTTCGATAAAAAAATAATCACTTTACCTCTTTTTTTTTTCCCCTTTTTCTTAATATTTATCTCCCTTTCTCCTCTTCACCTCTTTCATCTCCTTTTCTTCTATCCGCGAGTCATTATTATCTTCTTCTTCGTCTTTTCCCTAATCTTCTTGACTCTTTTTTTTGCCTCTCACTTCCCCCTTTCTCTCTATATTCTTTTTTTTTTTTCCTTTTCCTTATCCCCTTTCTATTTTTTTTTCTTCTTTCTTCTCCCTCTAATGTCGTATATCATCTGTTTCTCATTTTCTCTTCCCCTCCTTCTCTCTCTCCTCTGCTTTCCACGCATTCTCTATCTATCTCCCCTCTCTCTCTTTACCCCCCTCCTTCTCCTTCTCTTTTATCACTCTCTTTCTCTCTCTCTTTTCCCCTTCTTTTCTTTCTTCTCTCTCCATCCTTTGCCATTTTTCCTTTCTCTTCCTTTCTCCTTTTTCCTCATCCTCCTCTTTCTGCTCTTTCTTCATCTTTCTCGCTTTCCTTCTCTTTTTGCCTTTCTTCTTCTGTCTTTTCCATCCTTTTCTCCTCTTTCTCTCCTTTCCATCCCTTTCTCCTCCTCCTCCTTCTCCCTTCCTCTCCTTTCCCCTCAATCATCCCTTCCTATCATCTCATTATCCCTCTTCCTTCCTTTCTCCTTCTCTCTTATCCACCTTTTTCTCCTCCTTCTCTTTTCTCCTCCTCCTTCCTCTCTCTTTTCCATCCCTTTCTCCCCTTCTCGTTTCTTCTCCCCCTCCTCTCTCCCTTTTTGTTTCCTCCTCTTTCTACTCTCTCATTATCCTTCTCTCTCTCTCCCTTTCCATTCACTTTTCCACCTCTTTCTCCTCCTTCTCCGTTCTCCTTCCCCTCCTTCTCCCTTCTCCTTTCCCCTCTCCCTCCCCTTCCTTCCCCTCTTCCTCCCCTATCATTATCCTTCTCCCTTCCCCTCTCCCTATAATAGAAAACGGTTCAAAGAGAGAGAGAGAGAAAAAAAAAACGGATAATACACCCTGTTGACTTATATGCATAAGGTTGACTGGCCATAGCATTAGTAAGCAAATTTCGACCTTAAAGATTAGGGATATTAAGAACGGAATTCAAAAGTATTCTGAGATTTTTTATTTATTTATTTATTTAAATAATTAAGTATGGCACCTTGTTCCTTGTTTTAATTGCTAATTATATTGTTATTGCCGTATCGCTGATGTTGCTGCTATGAAGA
>NC_051392.1:8296255-8298755 GCF_015228065.2 Penaeus monodon | reverse complement strand
ATTACTGTTATTGTTATTATCATCATAATTATTATCATTATCTTCATGTTATTTTAATAATAATGATTATCATATTATTAACATAGTATTTTCCTAAAAATGTAATATTAATGATAATAATAATGATAATTGCAATAATAATAGTATAGTAAGAAGAAAAACTAATAATAATAATGATAATGACGATGATAATAATAAAGATAATAATAATAATAATAATAATAATAATAATAATAATAATAATAATAATAATAATAATAATAATAATAATAATAATAATAATAATAAATAATAATAATGATAATGATAATAATGATGATAATAATCATCATTATTAGTATCATCATTGTTATTTATATTACCATTATCATATGTAAAATTATCATCATTCTTGCCATCATTATTATCATCATTATTGCAAGTCTCACCAATATTATCAATATTGGTAGTACGCTTATCATCATGATCCAAAATGTTATCATCATTATCATTCATAGTATAATGTTCTTCGGTACAAAGATAAAGTATGTACGAACGGACGCATACATACACAAACGCACACGCAGCTTCATCCATCCATTCATATATTTGCTTTTGTGTTACATAGCTTTCTAACTGTCTGTCTATCAGTCAATATGTCTATCTTTTTATTTCTCTGACTATTTATCTGTCTGCATTTCTATCTATCTACCTATTTCTCTTTCTCTCTCTCTCGCTCGCTCGCTCTCGCTCTCTCACTCATTCTCACTCGCTCTCTCTCTCTCTCTCTCTGTCTATCTATCTATCTATCTATCTACACACACACACACACACACACACACACACACAAACACACACACACATATATATATATATATATATATATATATATATATATATATATATTTATATATATATATATATATATATATATATATTTCGTGAATGCATAACAATACACTCATCTTTGCGTTGATGTTGACGATGATTAACAAAAGCAATCTGGTACTGAGTTGACGCATCGGCAACGCTATAAAAACAGGTATCTATTTTTTTTTGTCTCGTATATGTATTCATCTTCTTGCAAGAAAATGATAAATAGTAACGATGATTTGCGAATGATTCACAACTGGAAGATACTATGCGAAAGAATTGTCTAATAGAATTATAAGATTCTTGGCATTAAAAAGAAAGAAAGAAAAAAATGTCCGTTCATTTAACGGAAAGAGTTTATTAATTCTGAAATTCAATTGCTTAAAATAGATATATTACCGTGATCAGTAGAATATAGGATATGATAGAAAAGAAGAAGAAGAAAATGATATGCAAAAATATTGAATAACCTTAACATTAATAATCGTTCTTTTTCGGTCTTGTTTTCTTGCGCTTTTTCTCGCTCTCTCTATCTATCTCTCTTTCGCTCTATCTCTCTCTTTTTTCTCCCTCTCTCTATCTCTATCTCTCTCTCTATCTATCTCGTTCTTTCTCTCTCTCACTCTATCTATCTATCTACCCCCCCCCCTTTCTCTCTCTCTCTTTCTCCCTCTCTCTATCTCTCTATTTTCTCTCTCTCTCTCTCTCTCTCTATCTCGTTCTCTCTTCTCTCTCTCTTCTCTCTTCTCTCTCTTCTCTCTCTCTCTCTCTCTCTCTCTCTCTCTCTCTCTCTCTCCACACACACACACACACGCAAGCACACGCACATTCGTTGTCTCTCTCTCTCTATCTATCTATCTATCTATTTCTTTTTTTCTTTCTCTCTCTCTCTTTCACACACACACACACACACACACACACACACACACACACACACACACACACACACACACACACACACACACACACACACACACATCACACACACACACACACACACACACACACACACACACACACACACACACACACACACACACACACACAAGCACACTCACATTCGCTCTCGCTCTCTCTCTCTCTCTCTCTCTCTGTGTCACATACATGCAAGCACACGCACATTTGTTCTCTCACTCTCTCGCTCACACACACATACACACATAATATATATATATATATATATATATATATATATATATATATATATATATATATATATATATATATATATATATATATATATATATATATGTATATGTATAGACACATACATTCATACATATATATATACATACATACATACATACATACATACATACATATGTACATATGTATTGTATATATATTGTATATATATATATTTGTATATTATATATATATATATATATATATATAGAGAGAGAGAGAGAGAGGAGAGAGAGAGAGAGAGAGAGGAGAGAGAATGTGTGCATATATATATATATATATATATATATATATATATATATATATATATATATGTATATATATATATAAAAGATAATATATATATAATACATATATATATATATATATATATATATATATATATATACATATATATATATATATATATATATATATATATATATATATATATATATATATATATATATATATATAATACACG
>NC_051392.1:8276255-8278755 GCF_015228065.2 Penaeus monodon | reverse complement strand
TTATGAGGCTGTTGGCTGCCATCCCCCCCTTCTCCCCCTCCCCTCCCCTCCTTTCCCCTTCCCCTCCCTTCTCCTTCCATCCTTCGGACCCCTATCCCTCCCACACCTCTCCTCCCCCTCCATCCCCACTACATATTCCCCATAGTTTTTTTTTCTACTTTCATCCCTCTCTTCCCCCTAATCCTCATCCCCCACCCCACTTTCCCCTTCTATAACCCCTCATTCCCTTCCCTTCCCCTACCCTCCATCCCCGATCCCCATCCCTCCCTCCCCCCCGGTCATTCCCCCCATTCGTACCCTCAAACTTCCCTCCTCCTCACCTTCCCTTCCCCACTTTTTCCCCCCCATTCCCCAACCCACCCCCTCTTCCCTCACTCCCTCTTCCCCCCACTCCTGCTCCCCCTCTTCCCCAATACGTCTCCCCACTCTCCCTCCACCATTCCCCACCTCTCTTCCTCCTCCCCCTCTTCCCTGCCCCCTCCTCCTCCCCAACACTCCTCCTCCTCCCCAACACCCACCATTCCCCCCTCCCCAGCTGTCCACACCCCTCCCCCTCTTCCCTCCTCCCCCCATCCCTCCTCCTCCTCCCCAACACTCCCCATTCCCCCCCTCTCCAGCTCTCCACACCCATCACACGCGGGCCTCCAACACCATTGTTCAGTTCTTGCGTCATTGCCTCCAGAAGCCGGCGTGTGATGTGTTGCTGGCGGACGATAGAGTGGTTTCCAGCGGAGGACCCCTTGGGAATTATTAATATTATTATTATTATTTTTATCATTATTATTATTATTATTATTACTGTTGTTGTTGTTTTACTGTTGTTATTATTTTCATTGTTGTTTTTTATATTATTATTGTTATAATTATTATCATCATTATTATTGTTATTATTGTTATTATTAGTAGTATTATAATCATTGGAAGGAGTATGTACACACACACACACACACACACACACACACACACACACACACACACACACACACATATATATATATATATATATATATATATATATATATATATATATATATATATATAAATCGGCACTAAAAAAAAAAGCTAGAGGTTAGTAAAACCACCAACCAAATCGCGCCATTCACACTACGTTTATCCCCAAATCGGTCTCTCTTTCTCTCCCCCTCCCTCTTTCTCTCTCTCTCTCCCTTTCATCTATTCTCTCTCCTTTATTCGGTGTGTGTGTATATGTGACATTTTTTCCCTCTTTCTCCCCGAACACGCGAGGAATGCTATTGAGAAACAATTACTAAGGATTCGGACACTTGAGACGGGCCTTGTGGCGCAACCGACAAGGCCAAGAGGAGACTGTGGGGGGGAGAGGGGGGAGAGGGGGAGGGAGAGGGGGAGGGAGAGATAAAGTGGGGGAGGAAGAGGGGGAGAGATAAAGAAGGGAAGGAGGGGAAGAGATAAAGAGGGAGAAGGATAAAGAGGGGAGAGATAAAGTGGGGAAGGAAGAGGGGGAGAGATAAAGAGAAGGGAGGGATAGAGAGTGGAAGAGATAAAGTGGGGGAGGAGGAGGGGGAGAGATAACGAGAGGAAGGAGGAGGGAAAATAGGATAAAGAAAGGAATATGGATTAAGTGGAGAAAGAGGGACAAGGTATAAAGAGGGAAGAGGGGGAAAAGGATAAAGAGGAAAAAGAGAAGGGGAAAAGGATGAAAAGGAGAGGAAAGTGAGGAAAACTGATAAAGAGGAGAGGGAAGAGGGGAAAATGGATAAAAGGGAGATAGAGGGGGAAAAGATAAAGAGGAGACAAAACGATAAGAGCTATGGTAGTAGTAGTAATTCCAGTAGTAGTATATTAGTAGTAATAATGGTAATAATATCAGTAGTATTATTATTAGCAGTTGTTGCAGAAGTTGTAGTAATAGCAATAGTAGTAGTAGTAGTAGTAGTAGTAATAGTTGCAGAAGTTGTAGTAGTAGCAATGATAGCAGTAGTAGAAGGGTTGCTGAAGTTGTAGTAGTAGCAATGATAATAGAAGTAGCAATAGTAGTAGTAATAATAGTAGTAGTTGTTGTTGTTGTTGTAGTAATGGTGGTGGTAGCAGTAGTAGTAGTAGCAGTAGTAGTAGTAGTAGTAGTAGTAGTAGTAGTAGTAGTAGTAGTAGTAGTAGTAGTAGTAGTAGCAACAACAACAGTATTGATAACAGTATAATTATTATGATCGCCATCATTATTACTACTAGTAGTAGTAGTAGCAGAAGAGATAGTAATAATAACAGTAGTAATAGTACCATCATTAGTAATAATAATGGTAATTATGAGGATGATAATGATAACAATGGAGAGAAAAATTTCCTCCTCTCCTTTATTCTCCTCATTTTCTCCCTTCCCTTCTTCTTTCTTCCTTTCCTCCCTTTTTCCTCTTCCTCAACTCTCTCCTTCCTCCCTCCGTCCCTCCTCTTCCTTCCTCTCTCTCCTCCCTCCTTCCTCTTCTTCTTTTTCCTCTCTCCTCCTATCCTCCTTCCCTCCAGAGAA
>NC_051392.1:8253755-8261255 GCF_015228065.2 Penaeus monodon | reverse complement strand
AATAATTGGGAGACTCAACCCCAAAGTGGGAAAAAAATATCTAAAAATGAACCTGGGAAAAATTTGGGCCCTTGGAATATAAATGAAAGGGGTAAAATTTTTTAAATTCGAAAAAAAATTTAGTTATAGCCAATACATTGTTCCAAACCCCACCCAAGAATTTGACACGGGTTTTCACCAGACAAAAAACACGAAACCCAAAATTGACTACATTGTGCGAAAAAAAAGGGAAAGAGTTGCAAAAAAAACCCAAAAAAAACGGGGTCGACCCCCCCCCAGTGACCCCCAAACAAACATCGATTTTAAAATAAACTCAAAAAGATGGAGCGCCCAACCCCATTTTAAAGCTCACTCAAACTCTTGAAAACAATTACAAATTGCGTGTAAAACAAATTGAAAACTAAATCAATGTGAAATGAAAAAAACCCCAAAATTTGGGGGAAGAAGGAAAAAACTTTTGCTGAGCAGTTTAAAAAAACTATCGCCAAAAAAAAAGACAAATTCCCCGGGTATCTAAAAAATAAGTGAAATTAAAACAAAAAGATGCCTAAAATAAAAAAAGTACAAAAATCCAGTTGAAAAAGAAATTTTAAAAAAAAAACAAAATAAAAAAAATTCAAAGATTATTGCGAAAGATAAGGAAAATATTTAAAAACTTTGCCAGAAAATTTGAAACGTTTAAAATAAAAAACAAAAGAACTTCCCAAGGATACAAAACATCCACAAAAATTAAACCTACAATGGCACTATCAAAACTGAAGAGGATTTGTTTTGGAGGAAAAAAATCAAGATAAGGAACAATATTTTTCCAACTTATAAAAAAAATAAAACAACAAAAACATTAATTAACCAATGAAGCGAGGATAACCACCGCCACTGCGGGGACAATTTATAATGCCATAAAAAAAGTAAAGAATAACAAGACCCCCGGAAATAGAGAATAACAGAGAACAATTTAAGTGCGGCGAAAGTGGAATCTTCTTCTACAAACTTGTAAAAAAAAGGGAATGAAAAAAAAGGCCAGAAACGGGTAAAATCAGCTTTACCCCCATACCTAAAAAAGGTGACGCCCCCAAAGCAACAATAAAGGACATTGCCTTTAATAATCCAGCAGAAAAATTTTTTAAAAATTTTTTGCTGAAAGAATGAAGTGAATTAAGAGAGGAAATTGCGAAAAACAAGCGGGTTTTCCCCCGGGAAAAGGTACCAAAAACCAGATTCTAAATTTAAAATTTGATATGAAAAAAACAAGAACATAAAAAACTATACCTGGTTTCACGTTATTTGAATTTTTTTGAACTGTGATCACGTTCCTCGGAAATAACATGTATGAATAAATTTCCAAAAACACATCACCCAAATTTAATAAAACCTTGTAGCCAACAAAAAGCAGCGAAGAACCACTTAGGGGTTTAAACAGAAGGGCCCCCCCCCCGAAGCAAAAAAGGAGTACGACGGGGTGCATTCTGTCCCCGCACCTCTTTAATATATTCTGAAAAAAATTATGAAGGTGCTCTAGAGATTTTGAAGGAACTGTGGATTTTGGGAGGAAAAAATATCAAATCTGGGGTACGCGATGTTAGTTTTGTTTGCCACAGTACACTGAACTACAAAAAAACCTAATAAAGTTAGAAAAAGCAACGAAAAAGGCGGTTTTCTTAATCCCAAGAAAACAAGACAAAAATTTCAAAGAAAACCCGGAAATGAACAATGAGAACATGTTACAATCAATGGAAAGATTGTGGAAAATGTGAAAAAAGTTCACTTATTTGGAGCTGTTTTTTCAATACATTGATGATCACCGGGGATAAAAAAAAAAGAATTTCCCTTTCCAAAAAACGCCACGTTTCTTCAATAACACTGGAAAGACCGAAACATTTCCCTTCGGACAAAGCTGAGGTTTTTGAATCATTAGTTTTCCCCCAATTTCTCAATGGTTGAGTGTTGGGTGTTTAAGTAGATGACAGAAAAAAATCAATATTTTTAAATGTGGGTTTTCAGACGAACGCGTATTAGTGGACGAAAAGACGAAGTGAAGTGCTGAAAAAAAAATTTAAAAACCCATGTTGACATCTTTAACAAGAGGAAAATTAAAGTTTATTTGGCCATGTAATGAGAAAGGGTTAAAAGTATTGAGAAAAACTTTTGGGCGGATGGGGTAGGAAAAAAAAGGGAGAGGCAAAAAGAAGCAAATGAGCGACAATATCAAAAAATTTGGGCTGTCGATGGGATAAGGGAAAGAAAAACGAAGACGAGTTTAGTGGCGAAGGGGATCACATAGACGTGATCATATTGGATTATATATATTATATTATTTATATATTATATTAAATATAGTGTGTGGTGTTGTTGTGTGTGTGTGTTGTGTTTGTGTGTGTGTATACTTCCACCATTACCATAAACCCTCAACCATCAAAGGGCCGTTCTACAAAACCCCGGATTTTTCCCGGTCACTTTGGCAATTGGCTCGTTCCCGATCGCACAATTGGGGTAAGTACGCCGTTGGAACCCCAACGGGGGCGTAGTTTTCAGGGGGAAACCCAAAACACAGTCTCCCCTTTTTCAACTCTTTGCACTGCCCTCGTAGGGGTAGAAAAAGATAAGTGAAGAAAAAACATAAGGAAAAAGAATGAATATTAAAGGATCGCGAAAAGTAAAAATAAAAGGATTTTAAATAGAAGTGTTTTTTTAGATGATGTTTTTTTTTCTTTTAATCGTGGTAATTTTACGTTTTCGTTGGTTGGCCCTGCGAAGATTTTTGTTTAATTTTCAATAGATTAAATGCGCAAAAGAAAGTTGAAATCTAGCATATCATTGCAACTATGTGCTATATGATATATATTTTATATATGTTATTAATGACAAAATATATATATAAATATATATATAATATATACACTGTTATTTTTTTCATTGTAACCATACGCCGCGCGATACAATTTTTATACGTGAAAAGATATTGTGAAGGTTTTTCTATATCACAGTGGCGCGTTTTTTCTACTGTTTTCCCGTATTTAGTTTTTTTTGCAGTAATCCCTTCAGTTCCTATTATTTCCCTGCCTTCTTGATCCTTTTTACTAACATGATCACATGCACTTGGGAAAAAATTACACCCTAATGACGCCCCACCGATGGTCGGGAAAAAAAAACGCCTCGAGCTGTCCCGAGTGACCGAGCGGGCCCAAGTATATCTCCAGTAGATGCCTACAAAAAAGAAATGGGTTTTAAATTTAAGTACCTACACGTTTTACACCAAGAATGAACATACATATGTGAGTATATTGGTAACTAATTATATTTATTTTTTATACATATACATATACATTTTAAAATTATATATACATTGCTACTGGTCAATATTATATTTAATATATATATATATAATATATATATATATATTGTTTTTAAAATATATACATCATTGCTTTTTATGTAGATGTAATATGAAAGATGTATACACTGATCATTTCCACCTTCCATATATCCTCTCACCATCAAAAAAGGCCACTTCTACTACCAGTGATTTCCTGGTCACTTGGCATTGGCTCGTTCCAGCTCGCAAAGTTGGGTAAATGACGCCGTTGGGAACCCCAACGGGGGGGTAGTTTTCGGGGAAGGGAATCACAGCCCTTGCACTCGCCATCGTAAGCCTGAGTTTGAAGAGAGAATGTAGTTTTTTTTTGGTTATATATAGCTTTTTCATTTGTTTTGTTTTGCTAATGTTAATATATTATATATATATATATATAATATATATAAACACATTACACATATATATGTATTACGCACACACACACACACACACACATATACACTAAAATATATGTAAGTGTTTGTGTGTGTGTTGTGTGTGTGTGTGTGTGTGTGTGTGTGTGTGTGTGCTTATATGTATGAATGCAACATGTACACATACATGTGTTGTGTACATACATGCATATATATATGTGCATATATACACAGTGTATATATAACATACTGTATATAGATATATATGTACATATATATTTATATTGATATATGCATATTTATGTAAATATAAAATTATTTTAAGTATATTTGAGTACAAATATATAAAGATATATATGTGTGTGTCTGTGTGTGTATGTACACAACATACACAAATACACACACACACATGCTTAAATACAGTATACATTACATAGTTTATATGTATAGATATGTTATATGTGATATTAAATATATACATATATATCTTTTAATTATATCAACATATATATGAATATATGTATATATATAATATTTTAAAATACACATGTTTAAAATATATATGTAAATATATATCTATATGGATTATATACACATACATATATACATAGATATACATACATATGTGTATATATATATGAAAGTATGTATGATATACACGTATACATTGCCATCATTGCCATAATCATCCTCTTCACTATCAAAAGAGGCCGCTTCTACATACCCCCAGTGATTTCCGGGTCACTCTGGCAATTGCTCGTTCCAGCTCGCACAAGTTGGAGTAAGTGACGCCGTGGAACCGCACACGGGGTCGTAGTTATCAGGGCAAGGGAAGTCACAGTCTCCCTTCTTCACCCTTTACACTCGCCCTTTGTAAGCCTAGAATAAATAAACGAATGAAAAATAAGTAAATGGGTAAATAAATGACTGAATAAATATATGAAAAATAAAAAAACTACACTCGTCAGATTATCGCAAGGACAAAGTTTATAAAAACGCATTGTATCTATGTATATTTATTTCATTGCAAAAGAAAGCTTATGTTATTTCAAATCAAACACTTTTTTCGTTAGTAGTACAGAGAGAGAGAGAGAGGGGAGAGAGAGAGAAGAGAGAGGGGGAGAGAGAGAGGAAGAGAGAGAGAGAGAGGGGGAGAGAGAGAGAGATAGAGAGAGAGAGAAGAGAGAGAAAAGTTTACAAAGCAGTTTTACAGATTCGTTTCCTATTTTTCCCTTTTTTTCAATACCTGTCACCTGATTTTCCAAGACTTACCGATTTCCTGATACTATGCCAGACACTGTTTAGCCTTGCCGTTGTTTAGTCACTCTGTTACGAAGACTTTCGTTACGCCATCGTATACTTTGAAAGACCCTTTGGTACCCTTCTTTGTAAGACTTACTAGCGTAAATTTTCGTATATCATGCAATCTTCAACGTTGCAAAAAAACTTGAAGACTCACCAAAGTAATAGCTTCATCACTGAGACAGTCGACTGCCTCTAGGACACACAAGTTGGGATACGTGATCCCGTCTGACCCACACACAGGGTCATAGGGTTCCCGGGGCATCCAAGGTTACAGTCTCCCGGGGTCACCTTGCACTCACCGGGGTTGCCCCGGGGTGCCGATACAACGCAGAATTTTTATAGGGAATATAGTGCAAAGCTAGATAAACCTGTCAGGTGAATTATTCTACAACTTTATCTGAAGCAAAGGTACATTCCTTTACTCTCCAATGGCAATTAGTTTTCCTAATTCATTTACCTGTCTCTAATATTTACATGTGGAGATGTTATCAGCCAGAATGAATGACTCCCAAATGTATAATGTCAGTGGCATTGTGGGTATCAGAATTTCGCCAAAATTAATCGATAAGGAAAGTAAATAAACATCTCATGTACATTTTCATGCGTTGTGAAAAATTTCATTCTCATTCATACCTTTTTTATATTTTAGTAAACTATACATGACTCACCGTTAAAAACTCGGATCTTGAATTCATTGTTGCTAAGGGCTTGCCGTTTATGAAACGTGTTATGCCTCCGTTACATATAGTAAAAAAAAAATACCAGTACTAGCCAAAAAGCATAAAAAAAAAGAAAAAGAAAGAAAAAAATCCAAATTTACCTTATCTCACCAATTTCGAATCTCATTTTCCAAAACTCTGGTACTCGCTCTTCACCCCCCCCCTCAAAAAAAAAAAAAAAAAAAAATCTCCCGCTTCTTATGCTTAAAACTTCCCCCCAAGGGCTTACCAGCGTGATACCTCATCGCTGAGACAATCGGCCACCTCCAAGTTACAGAGGTTGGAGTACGTAACGCCGTCGGAGCCACAAACGGGGTCGTAGTCAGTGCTACACAGAATGTCACATGATTCTTGTTTGGTCTCACAGGGTCCCGGATGTGCCTAGGAAAAAAAAATGGGGGAGGTTCAGTGTGAGATAGTGTGTAATTGTATGCATGTGTATGTATAATATAAATGGGTGCATATATGAATGACGTCACAACGATTTAAATTATATAAATGACGTCACACAATTGCCGCTTGGTCTCACAGGGTCCCGGATGTGCCTGGGAAAAAATAAAAACAAAAAAAAAAAAACGGGGAAGGTTCAGTGTGAGATAAGGGCGTATTGTATGCATGATATATGTATAATGTGAATGGGTGCATATGGGAATGACGTCACGCGATTGCCGCTTGGTCTCACAAGGTCCCGGATGTGCTGGAGCTCGTATGTAATGTGTTGTTTAAGTATATAAACGTTTAATGTATAAATGGTGTCACACGAAAAAAGGATTTCACACAAAGTGAAAATAGTATGCGGATACTAAAAACTACCGTCTGCTAACCAAATGCCAAATATAAAGAAAATATATCCAAAGCCCTTTATAAGTCTCTGAAACATTTACCCAAAGAGGTAAAAACCTATGTTTTATTAACGTTAGATATTATTTCATAGATATCTAAAATATTGAACATTTATTATCATTAACCCGAAGATATTTGCCAAAATGTCGATAGAAACTCTTTAAATATAACTCGAGTCCAAAAAAAAAGGAAAAAGGAAAAAGCTAAATAAATAAATGCTAATAATAATGTTAATAAATAGATGTGTTAACGAAGAATGTTAATGAAAAAATAAATGTTAGCGATTAAAAGTCAGTGAATGATGAACTTATATGAAATAAACGTCTTAAACGCTTGCCACGGTGATATTTTAATCGCTCGAACAGTCGGGCCCAAAACCAGAACGGGAAGAAAATTTGGATAAAGTCTTCCCCCGAATCCGCTCACCGGGTAAGGATACGCGACGTCGCAGAACTCAAAAGTCTCAAACGCTTACCATATTAATTTTTCGTTGATTAAGTAGCATTTAACTATTACTCAAAGTGTCTTAAACGCTTACCCAAGGTAATGTCTTCGTCGCTCAAACAGTCGACCAATTCCAGAACGCACAGATTCGGATACGTTATGCCATCGTCCGCACACGGGTCTAGTGGTCAGGACACACGAAGTCACAGGTCTCTTGGCCCGAGCTGAAGGAAGCAAGGGAAGGAGGAAGGAAGGAAGGGAAGAAGGGAAAAGAAGGGGAAGGAAGGAGGGAGAGAGGGAGGAAAAGGAAGGGAGGAGGAGGGGGAGGAGGAGGAAGGAGGAGGAGGAGGGGGGGAGAGGGGGAGGGGAGGAGGAGGAGGAGGAGGAAGAAGAGAAAGGAAGAAGAAGAAGAAGAGAAGAAAAGAAGAAGAAGAAGAGAAGAAGAAGGAAGAAAGAAGAAAGG
>NC_051392.1:8237608-8253655 GCF_015228065.2 Penaeus monodon | reverse complement strand
AGAGGAAAAATCCGGAGAGAGAGAGAGAAAGGGGTTGCTAAAAACGATAGTGGCTATTTGGCATATATTTTGCTTTCACAGTCAGTTGGTTGTTTATGGTGTGTGGTTTTTGGTGTGTGTGGTGTGTGTTGGTGTGTGTGTGTGCGCGTGTGTGTGTGTGTGTGTGGGGTGGTGTTGTGTGTGTGTTGTGTGTGTGTGGTGTGGTGTGGTGTGTGTGCGCGTGGCGGTATGTGTATTGGTTTTTGGATTTTCGTTTATGTGCATATTTTTGCATGGGGGCCATTATTATGTGTGTGCGTATGTGTGGTGTGTTCGGGCGAATGCGTGCCCGTGTAAAAAATGAAAAAAAAATGGGGAAAAACAAACAACAGTTGGCCATGAGCGATAGAGGTTAATTTAGCTAGCTTTAAAGAGGGACAAATGAGCCTTAGTATATTAAAAAAAATATCTGGTTTATTAATTTCATGGGGGAGTCAAGCCGCTCGCATGATGGGGGTCGGCGATCGGTTTTTTGGTGGGGCGTTGGGAAAAAAAAAAAGTTTTTACATATATATTCGTCAAATATAAAAAATATTTATATATATTATAATATAAAATTATAAAATTTTATATTTTATTTTTTTTTATTTTATTTTAAAATAATATATATATTATAATATATAATATATATATATATATATATGTGTGTGTGTGTGTGTGGGTGTTGTGTGTGTGTGGTGTGGGTGTGTGTTGTTGTGTGGTGGTGTTTGTGTGTGTTTTTGTGTGGTTGTTTATACGTATAATTTGTAGCATAATACATATATGTATATTATATGTTATAAAATATTATATATATATATATAATATGTAAAATTATATATATATATAGATATATAATGCATGCATACATACATACGTACAAATATAAAGATTATTATGACAATTCATATACGTGTGTTTTGGGGTGTGCCCCCGCGCGCGCAGGGAATGACGCTTTTTCGATATATACAAATTCAAAAAAATTGTATTCTTTCTCTTTCTTTCACCCAAATTTTCTCTCATTTTACCACCATGAGAAATATCACTGGAACCATCACAAACCACACACTTTAAATATATTAATATATATATATATATATATATTTTAAAATTATATTATTATATTATATGTGTGTGTGTGTGTGTGTGTGTGTTGGTTGTGTGTGTGTGCATACAAACTTTATCTTATCATCTTTTTTCTTATCATCACTATGATCATTTTTGAAATTTATCATTATAATTTTTCCCTTCTTTAGCTTTATTCTTATTGTTATCATCGACTCTTTAGCTGATATCACAATACTGGCACCCTTTTTGAAAAATACGGTATATAATTATTATTGCACACATAACGCAAACACACACTACATAAAAAAACATATACACACATACAAATATACATGATATATAATATATAAAATATTTATAATATATATAAAATAATATATATTATATATATCTATATATTTTAATATAATTATATTATAAATTATTCATTAATATATATATTTTAATATAGATTATGTATATGTTTGTGAGTAGTTGTGTGTGGCGTAGTGTGAAATATAAAATTAATAACCAATAGTGTGGGGTGTGTGGTTTTGTGTGTTATATATATATTAATATTATATATATTAAATATTATATATTTTAATTATATATTACATAATACATATAATTATATATATATATATATTATAATATAATTAATTATATATATAATGAGTGTGTGTGGGTTCACTTATTTTTAAATAAATAAGGAAAAAATTATTTTCTTTTACATGAAATAAATTATATTTGTATAAAAAAAGACGTTAAGGTATTCTAATGCAAGTTAAAGTTTTTTAGTAAGGCGAGTAATATCAGTAATGATAAGATACTGTAATAACAATAAAATGAAGAGGAGGATAAAGAGAAGGGGAAATTTAAAAAGAAGAAAAAGAAGTAGAAGAAGGGGGAAAAGGAAAAAGATAAAGAAAATGAAGTAGAAAGGGAAAAAGAAAGAAAACGGAGAAGAAGAGGAGTAAAGAAGAAGAAGAAGAATGAAATAAGACGATAATAAAATAAAAAAAATCATCCCGTCGTGTGTTTCTCAGTGAAACACATAACAATGGACAACGTCACCTTCTGCCCCCCCATCTTTTCTCTCGTAATTTAGGTCTCTCACGAAAAAAAAAAAAGAAAAAAAAAAAAAATGTAAAACCCCTCCCTTTTCAGAAAAAAAAACTTTTTCCCTTTTAAAATTTTATAAAAAAAACGTTAGTTTTTACTTAAAGTTCGTGTTTTTTTTTTTTTTTTCTTTTTTTGCGTTTTTTTTTTTCTTTCTTCTTTTTTGGGGGAGACCAAGACATGCAAACCTTTTTGAAAGACTTAAATCAAGCTGTTTCGAGAGAGACCAAGTAAATGCTGTTATAAAGGAGGGCTTTTTTGGAAGGGGGGTTTTGGGGGGGGAGGGGGAGGAGGGCAGGACGGGGGTTATTTCTCTTTTTCTTTAAAGGGGGGGGGAGAGGAGGTGATGATGGGGAGGGGAAGGGGGGATGCGGCGTGGGAGGGAAAAGGGGGAGACACGAAAACGTTGAAACCCGGTAAGACAACGTGACAGAGGATAGTACATGGACACGACCGGCGACGCAGAAAAACCACGAGAGCAGTCCAAGAAGCGAGAAAAACAAACCCCAGCATCAGCAACAAGTCACTCAGCAGCAAAAAGTCCCAAAGCAAATATATAAGAGAGTACTCTTTTTGTAGGTTGGGTATCGATTTTTTGGGTTGTTTTTAAAATTTGTTTTTTTTTATTATATAGATAAGTCCCCGTCTCTTGTTTCGTGAGGGGGGAGATCCAGGTTTTCCAAAGGGCTGTAGACGAAGGAGGGGAGAAGAAAAGGGAAAGGGGAAAAAGAGAAGGAAAAAGGGAAGAAGAGAAGAAAAGAAAAGAGAGAGGAAGAGAATCTGTGGATGCTAAAGCTCCCCTCTCTCCTCTCCCTTCCCTCCCTTCTTACCCCTCCTCCCCTCTTTCCCCCTCCCCCGCCTCCTGGCCCCTTTCCCCCCGCCTTCCCTTCCTCAGGGAAAAAACGCCCTAAAATCGACCAAAAAGCCACGGATTACAGGGACTTCGGACGGACATGCAGAGTAGGTGATGGGAAGAAAAGAAAACCCCCTACTACGAACCCTCACGCCACCCCCAAAACCACATCCGGCAGATCAGCCCAAAAAGACACGTCTGGGTTTTTTTGGGTTTTTATTTAGGTTTATTATTTTTTTTTTTTTTATTTATCGTTGTTTTATTATTGAGTTATTTTGGAGAAAAGGGTCTTTTTGTTTTTGGTGACCAAAGGTTTGATTTGGGGTTGGTCTCGTTTTGAAGACGATTGAAATTTCGATAGATTTGATGAGGGATACGGGGGAAAGGGAGGGAATTATCTAAATAAAGATATATAAATATATCTTTAAAAAGATATTGAAGAAGAAAAAAAAAAAAACTTGTTAGACTGTTTTGATCAAATCCCAAAGTAATATTGTTTTTCCGTTACTAACCAATTTTTTTCCATCTCTTAAAAAAAAAAAAAAAACTTTTCTCGGGTGATGGTTGGTTACAAACGTGCCTGCCTGACCGGGGCTGAGAGAGTGCGGGGGGCAAAGGTTTTCACGGCGGGGTGGGGGGTGGGTGGGGGGGGCCGATGCCCCCCACTTAAAATACACATCGAGTGTCCCAGCCCTGGGAAGCACTCTCACTAAAAATTTTTGCTACGACCCCTTTTTTACCCGGGCCTCAAGGGGAAACCCGTGTTGTGAAGAAATTGAAAATATAGAGATAAAAAAAGATATGATATGTATATAAATAAAGAAATATATATAGAGAGAGAGTGTATATAAAATAAAATAAAATTAATTTAATCATAAAAATCATAAGATAATAATAAAAACCCTTCATCAACCATAGTACCACCTAACTAAAAATCCAAATGTGCTACAGGACACCTTGGGTCGAACCCCCAGTGTTTTTGGGGGTTTTGGGACCTTTGTGTTATGTTAACCCCGACACTTTTAAATCTACTTTTGGGGCTACTACAGCTCGTTAAGGAAAAATAGGAAAAAATATCACACTCGTGAGGACCAAATTTTGTTTAAGCCCTACAAGAAAAATTTAAGTAAATCAATTAATGAAGATAAAGTAAAATAACATAAATCTCTTTTTTTTTTCATTTTTTTTAAATATTAAAAAGTAGAGGTAACCCCTGGGCGGGGAGAAACCCGCGGTCTAGACAATTGAATTTTAAATTCGTAAACCTTTACTTCCCAAAGGGGGAAAAAAGAAAACGGGGAGAAAGCTTCAGTACTAAAAGGCCTTTTTGTAGGGAACAATACCCTCGAGGAGGTGAGTGAGGAGAGAGAGAAAAGGAGGAGAAGAGGGGAGAGGAGAGAGAGAGAGAGAGAGAGAGGAGGAGCGGTGAGTTTATGACAGATTTGCACGTCTTCGAATTAACCACAGATCCCCCAAAGCGAACAACATCAATTTGGTTCAGTCTATCAGGATTAGTTTAGTATCCGCTTCAAAAAGAAAACGG
Source organism: Penaeus monodon (assembly GCF_015228065.2). Classification (NCBI taxonomy): domain Eukaryota; kingdom Metazoa; phylum Arthropoda; class Malacostraca; order Decapoda; family Penaeidae; genus Penaeus; species Penaeus monodon. Next base: position 8,249,072 of record NC_051392.1, on the reverse strand, counting down.
AGGAAAACCAGCAAAAAAATTATTATTTTTGAGGAAATATTATCAAATGTTGAAATTTACATGGAACTAGCGCATTTTCAAAAAAGGATGCAAGAGATATGAAAGTTATGCTTTATTTCATTTTTGTATATTAGAAAAAAAAATCATTTTAAGTTCATTGCAGCATTGCAGGAAAATTGTGCAGTAATCAGCGATAACAAGGGGTACCTTTTTACTCTGGGCAAAGATCACTTTCGAACATCAAAGAGATTTCTTTTCAGAAAGAGAAGGGGGGAACGAGCTAAGAGAAAAAGAAAGGGCGCTGAGAACCTTTTGAAAAATCATTGAACTTTAATTTTTAACACTGCAAAAGTACGACACGCACCCCCGTCCACCACAGAACCCCAAGAACAGTATACCACGAACTAATTATTCCCACAGCGACAAATTTTTTTTTCTTTTTTTTTTTTTAAAAACAGGGCAGGGGGTTTTATGGCGCACTACGAGCCAACCAAAGTCGGAGGCCAAAATTTTTTTCTTTACACAAACAATTTTTTTTTTGAGCCGATATCATTTTTATTTTATTTTATATATATTTTTTCAAAAAACATGAAAACTGATGGAGCAACGATTCAGTTGTTGATCGATAGGCCTATGGTCACTAATGCACACAAAAAATAAATATTTGCAGTGCATGTATTTATATGATTGCGATCACAAAATGAAAAAAGAAAAAACAAAAAAAACAGAAAATAAGAAAACAAAGAAATAAAAAAAAAAGCAAGTACAGTAATCGTATCATGAAATAATATATAATTTTTTATTTATATAAAATACATGGGTTGTTCCTAATGAACCCAAAAATAATAAATACATTTGGTGAAGAGGTTGCAACACCCCCCACCATTTGCAAAAAAGGGTTTCTCTCAGCGCTCAAAGCAGCCCTTGTTTAAATTATATACCTTTGGGTTTAAGCACTTTAGCTATGATGGTTAAATAGGCTCAGCTATGCTCGCACTGCCACTACAGCCACTATCTTGATTTATACTGGAGAAATATATGGATAAAAAAGGAAAGAATTTTAAAAAAAAAAAAATTGAATGTCGGGGGGTAAAGATTTTAAAAATCTTAAACCCCCCTTTTTTTGAAATCATTATTCCCATCTTTTCAAGTCATACGAAGAACGTTAGCAACCCAAGTTTTGACTAAAGTGATATTTTTCAGTAGTTTTTTCAAAGGGAGTAATTGTGTGGGTTAAGAAACTCAATTGCTTAGTGATGCAGCCCAGTCAGTTTTAAATAGAATTTTAGTTAGTGTGGAGAAAAAATTACACAACTATGCTTTTTCAACCCCGATAATAAGATACATTTAAAAAAAACCAAACCAAAAAATCAAAGAATTATTTTTTTTAAAAAAAAAAAAAGGAACAAACAAAAATGTCATACTCAAAGGTCAAAAATGCTTTAAAGGGTTTTTTTTTTTATTCACGATTAACCCCTTGAGAAAAGGTTTTTGGCTTTTTATTAAATTATAAGATATTAGATAACAACAACCAAAACTACGAGTACGTATACACCATTTAAAAAAAACTAACTTTCATGTTTTAAGTACGGGGAGACAGAGAGAGTAAATAATTACAGGACTAAAGGGGGTGACAAAAATTTTTTCGAACGAGTGGTAGCGAAAACTTTTCCCAAATGGAAGTGGTGAATTTTGATCGAAACAATTTGGTTAACTTTTTGTTTTGAACCACAGATGAGGGGACAGAAAAAAACAACATTATGAAAAAAGTTTATAGAGGGGAGAAAATTTTTTTTTTTTTTTCGTTTATCTATTTACAGAGATTTTGATTAAGAGAAAGCGAATTTTTTATGTTTTTTTTTTTTTTTTATGTTTAAAAAAAGGTGTCTTTCCCTTTTACAGTTTTAAAAAATTTTAGAAAGTACTAGGTATTTCTTTAATTGGTGATGAGCGGTGAAAAGTGGGGGGGGATAGGGGACGTCATCAAAGTAAAGCCAATCAGCGACGTGCGCTGCGTTTTTTTTTTTTGTTTTTTTTTTTTTTTTGTTTGGGTTTTTTGTCTTGCGACCGTTTAAAAATTTAACGGAAATTTCACCCGATTAATTAAAATTTTTGGTAGAATCATCTCGAATTCGAATGACTCTTTCTTTTCTTTAAACGGGGAAGGGGACAAAGGGACTATGATTTTTTTTTTTTTTTTTTTTTTTGTCACGGACCACCTGAGATATTTTTTTTTTTTTGAAAGGGGTAAAATAGGTGGAAGGATGGGCTTTTTTTTTTTTAAAGGGGATGGAAAAAATACACGTATAAAATATATATTTTTTTGGGGGGGAAAAGGGAAAAGGGATCCTTTAGAGAGGTAAACTTTATTTTGAATGCTATTTCAAAGAGGACATTGAAAAAAAAAAAAAATAGTTATAAAAATTTAAAAGTGATTGCTAAAAGAAAAATAAAATTAAAGGAGGGAGGAAGCTGTAGGTGAGAGAAATATTTCTAAAATTTTTAACTTTTCAAATAGATTTCTAAAATTATTTTTTAAAGCTGAAGATTCTGACAATAGATACTTTGTTTTTGAAATGAAAAAATATATATAATTCCCTCTGTCACTAAAAAATTTTGTCAGAGGAATGTACAAATTGTACACGATGATATTAAAAAGTAATCTGAAAGAATATATAAAAATTTAAAAAGATGATTTTCTTTAATTTAATATAACAAGGTCCAGCTCCCTAGGGAAAACAAAGACTGCCCAAAGGAAGCTTTTGAAAAAAGAAAGCCCCTCGGATTAATGATAAAAAAAGGATTAAGGAAAATTAACATTTAAAGGGGTCAAAGTAGGAGTAAGGGAAAGGAAAGGGGGGGGGGGGGGGATGAAAAGAAAGAAGCTTTTTAAAAATATAATCATCGGGAAATGCAGGATAGAGAAGGGAAAAAAAAGAGAAAAAAGGAAAAGGGAGGAAAAGGGAAAAAAAAAATTTTAAAAATAAAAAAAAAGGGTGAAAGGACATTTTATTTAAATTAACTTTGGAGAAAAAGAAATAAAGAGGGACAAAGTTAGGCAAAGCGGGTTTCACGGACTCAAATAAAGTTAAAAGGGGAAAAAATTTTCAAAAAAAGCCCGGGGAAAGGGAACGGGTTAAAGTTAGTTTCAGAAAAAAAAATCGGGGAAAAACAATTTGACAGAAAACAAAAAGGAGATTTTTTTGCGGGGGGGGGAGGGGAGGGAGGGATGGAGAAAAAAAAAAGAAGGGAAAAAAAAAAAATATATAAAAGGGGGAATTTTTCTTCTCTTTTTTCCCCCGAGAAGAAGGGAGATAGAAAAGGAAAATGAAAAAAAAAAAAAATTATATTAGATTGGGAATCCGAGTTTATTTTCCCGGGGAGAGAGAGAAAAAAACGGAAATAAAAAGAGAAAAAAAAAAGCAAAAAAAAAAAAAAAAAAAAAAAAACCAAGTAAAAAAAAAAAAACGAAAAAAAAACAGATTTTTTTTTTTTTAATCAAAAAACCCAATCCCTCCACGATTTGCTCTCACCGGCCCCCATGCCTTCTAAGACAGAAGGCCCCCCACCTCGAGGGTCTGCAAAAGATCGCCCTGACACAGCGGTATTTTGACCCCCCGATCGGCAGTTTGGGAGAATCGCGAAATCGGATGCCGAAACCAGCGTCTTGGCTAAGTCAGCATGGGGGACCGTGGAGAGGGGGGAAAGACGGGGCGGAAGGTTAGTTTTGGAGAGGTGGGGAGGGGGGAGGGAAGGGGTGGGGGGGGGGATGGGGGGGGAGGGAAGGGAATGGCAGGGGGGGGGGGGGTGGGAGGAAAAGGGGTGGGGGGAGGGAGGAGGGGAAGAGGGGAAGGCAGGGGGGAGGGGGGGGGAGGGGAGGGGGGGGGAAAGGGGGGGGAAGAAGGTGGGGGGGGGGGGGAAAGGAGGCAGGTGAGGGGGGACGAAGCGGAAGGTTAGATTGTGAAGAGGTGGGGAGGGGGGAAAAGGGAAAGGGGGGGGGGAAAGGGAAGGTGAAGGGAGAGGGAGGGGGGTGAAGGGGGGTTTTGGGGGGGAAGGAGGAGGGGGTGGGTGGCCCTAAGGAAGGGGGTGGGGGAAAGACCCCTATGTGGTGATGTTTTTTTGTGAGGGGTTGAAGCTTAAAAACTTTGTGTGTGTGTGGGTGCATGACGCGGGTTTGGGGTTGGAAGCTTGTTGTGTTTTTTATGTATGCCGTGAAAATTTTGTAATTCCCCCAAATTTTAAAATTTATGTTTTTTTTAAAATGTATTTTTTTTTTGGGGGTGGGGGGAAAGGGGAAGGTTGGGTTTTTAGGGGGCACCATTGAAAAAAAAAAAAAAAAAAAAAAACAAAAATAAAAATTTATAAAAAGGATCCTCCTCCTTTTAAAAAAAAAAAAAAAAAAAAAGAAAAAAAAAAAAAATTCATTCTATTCAAAAATTATACAAAGATTTTTTTTTTTTTATTTTTGTTTTTTTTTTTTTTCTTGTTTTCAAAAGAGGGGGAAAAATAGAGAGAAAGGGGAAAAGAAAAGAGAAAAAAAATATCACGATGCAATTTTAATCCAAAAAAAATCAGAAAAAATGTAGACCGAGAAAGAAAAGGAAAAAGAGAAAGGGGGAAGGAAAAAAAAAAAAGGGAAATAGAGAAAGGGGAGAAGAGAAGGAGGGGGGGAAAAAGAAGAAAAAAGAAAGTGGAAACAGAGAAAGAGGAGAAGGAAGGAGGAAGAAGAAAAAAAAAGAAAAATGGAAATAGAGGAGGAAAAAAAAAAAAAAGTAGAAAAAAAGAGGGAGGGAAAAGATAAAAAGAAATGGAAGAAAAGGAGGAAGAAAAAGAAAAAAACTAGTAGAAAACGGAGAGAAAAAAGAAGAAGAAAAAAAAAGAAAAGAGGAGAAAAGGGAAAAGAAAGAGGAGAAAAAGAACGAAGGGAAGAAGAATGGAAAAAAGCCCAAAAAGAGGAGAAAGATAAGAAAAGGGGAAGGAGTAGGAAGCGAAGAGGGGGGAAAGGAAGCGAAAAGGAGGAAGAGGAAAACGAAGGGAGGAAGAGGGGAAAAGGGAAAAGGAGAGAGAGGAAAAAAAAAAGGAAGGAGAGAGAAGAAAAAGGGGAAAAAGGGGAAAAAAAAGGGGGAATATGATAATGAAGTGAAGACAAAAGAGAGGGAAGAAGAGGAGAGAAGAAGGGGGAAGAGGAAGGGAAAAGGGCGAAGAAGAGAAAAAAGGAACAAAGAGGAGAGAGAAAGAGTAGAAAGAAAGAGGAAAAATAAGAAAAATAGAAAAAAAGGGAAAGGAAAAAAGAAAAGGCGAAGAGAGACAGAATAAGATAAAACAGGAAGGAGAAGGAGGGGGAAGACGAACAAAAAGAAGCGCAAAGAATAAAAAAAAGGCAAAAAAGGAAAAGAAAAATATAGGAAGGCAAAAAACAGAAAGAATAAAGAAAAAGGGGAAAGGGGGGAAGAAAAGGCGAAGGAGAAGAAAAAAAAATAAAAAAAAAAATAAAAAAAGATACGAATAGAAGAGGAAAAAAAAAAAAAACTAAGATAAAAGGTAAGAAAAAATAAAAGAAAGAAAAAAATAAAAATTAAAAAATAAGAAAGGAAGAAAAAAAAAAATTTAAAAAAGAAAAGAAGAGAAAAAAAAAAGAACAAAAAAAAGAATAAAAAAAAAAAAATAAAAGAAGAATAAGGGAAGAAGAAACAAGAAATAAAAGAAGAAAGAAAAAATAAAGAAGAATAAGGAAGAAAAGCAAGAAATAAGGGAAAAAGAAAAGAAAGGAATGGGAATAAGGAAGAAATAAAAAAAGATGGAAAAAAAAGAAATAAAGAAAATAAGGGGAAAAGAAAAAAGAAATAAAAAAAAAATAAAGAAAAAAAAAAAACAAAAAAAATAAGAAAAAGAGGGGGAAGGGGCCCTCCTTCCGTGCAATCGCGGCCCAAAAAACCAAGGGAAACGATGGATGCTGGATTTTGGCAAAAACACTGGTTTTTATATATTAAATATATTAATAATATATAATATATATAAATAATAATATATATTTAATAAAATATGTATATATATAAAATATATATATATTTAAATATATATAATATAATAATATTAGTAGTATGTATATATCGATGGGAAGATGGCGGGGGTCGAAGGGGGAAGTTTGAGGAAAGGAAAGGGTCCTTTCTGGGGGGAAAAAGGAGAGATTGGGGATTGTGATCGCATTGGGAGAAATGAGACATTCTCATATGGTTGGGGTATATATATAGTAATATTTTATATATAAATAATATATAATATAAAATTTAAAAATATTAAAATATATATAAATATAATATTATATGGTTGTATATATAAATTTATTATATATTTATTAAATATGTGTGTGTATAATTATATATTATATAAATATTATATTATAAATATAATTTATATATATTAATATATAATATATATATTTTATATTATATATTATAACAATTATATTTTATAATATATATAATATATATATATAAAATTTAAAAATTTAAAAATAATATAATATTAAAAAAATATAAAACATACATTATATATTATATATAATATATAATATATTATATATAATATATTATATAATATATATATATATACACACCCAAATTTCATTAGAACAAGCCAAAAAAAGCGTCGTGAAAACTTTTATGAAAAAGATTGAGAAAAAGAAAAGGTAATTAAAATTAGGTCGGTTTTTTAAAATGAAAAAAGCAAAATTTTAAAAAGGGGGTCTTATTCATTTTCTTTTCTTTCTTTTTTTTAACTTAGCTTCATTTTTGCTCATGGTTTGGTGCAAAATGCAAGATTATTAAATTAACAAGACAAAAATAAAGAAGGCCGTCTCTTTAAATATTTCCTCACCTGTTTTGACTCGGGAATTTTTTTAGCAAAATATGATGTTTTTCCCCCTTATTGCAGAAGTTTTTGAAAGTTTTAAAGGAGAGCCTTTTTTAATTTAATCTACAGGGGTTTAAAACACGAAGCAAAAATTTCTGCTCAAGAGAAACTGAAAAAAAGCCATGGCAAGATAATAAAAGTGTTTCGAGTACCAAATTTCTGGGTTCAAGCGCAAAAAGAATATATTTTTTGGTTCCATTTTTTTTCTATTAAAACGGTTTTTCGATTTTTTATTTGTTTTATTTTTATTTTTATAATTATTTTTTAAATTTTTCTATTTTTTTTTTTTACTAAAATGTTTTTTCGTTTGCAGTTTTGTGTACTTGGTCCGTTTTCGGTTATTTTCCCAGGGAAATTTAAATTTGATGTGCTCTCCTAATATTCCGTGTTTAAAACGGAAAAAACTCTTGATTTTTGGACCCGTGACCCATTTTTTTTTTTCATAATACTTATTTTCAAAAAAAAAATTTTAAAAAAAAATAGAGGGTGGGGTTTATGCTTTAATACTTTTTATTTTTCGCATTACGAGTTTGCTATTTAGAAAACTACGCTCTGAAAGGGTTTATACCCGAATATATGTTTGAATGAGTCAACTTTAGAAAAAAAACTTTTGAAAGGGGGAATAGATAAAAGCATAAAAAAAAAAATCATTTGGGATAATATGATAGTGGACGCAAAATCATCAATAAATTTTAAAATAGCTTTAGTTTTTTGTCATAAGTCGGCATGTAAGAGTGAAATTTTTTAAAAAATTTTTTTTAATCATATATTGGGATCACAGGCCCACGTTTTTAATGCTAAGACTAATCTGAAACTACATTTCATATTTCTTGGAAAATAGGATAAAGCATGTTTCAAATGGTTTTGCAAGTATCAAAATTGTAAAATAACACCCCAAAAGTTCCTGAAAAAACCGTTAAACGATAAAAAAAAAACATGAATTTAAAAAAGAGAGTGAGTGAGAAAAAAAAAGTGCAGAGGAAAGATCTTTTGAAAAAAAAAAAAATAACAATTTTGGGGAAAAATAAAATGGTGCAAAGCCAGAGTGGAATTTACGTGATTTTGGGTTTTTTCCAGAAATTTTTTTTTTTTTTTTTTCCCAAAGGTGCCCAAGTTTAAATACCAACAAAAAAGTCCTAAATTTTACCTATTTGAAATATTTTCGGGCGGGTTTGCTATCAACTTTAAAAAAGGGTTTATAGTTACCCTTGCATAGCTATGTAAATGACCCAAGTGCTTTTTGTACACAATAATTTTTCATGAAGTTTGCTTGCAGTTTAACAAACACTTCATTTAAATTCAATTTTATTACATAAATTATAAACTGTTTTCTTACTGACCATCAAAATGCCTTTTGTACTCTTTTTTAAAAACTGCATTTTTCAAGAAAAAAAAGGTTAAAAAAACGAGTCCAAAAAAACATGCCCTATTGAAGTGCTAGATTTAATTTTAAAAGTTTGGCTAGCAGTCAGTTTATTTTCCGGCAGTACTCTAAGTAGTCAGCTTTCAAAAATCCCCTTTAAGTTTTCCGTGTTTTATGAAGTAAAAAAAAAGGGTGAATTTTTCCTTCCTTTAAACCTTCTCGAATCAGGGAGTTGTACTCCTTTTGCATAATAGGTCTAATATCATACACACGCAAAATATACATAATGTATTAAATATATTAATATATATTATATATATATTATATATAATATATATATATATAAAGTGTGTTGTGTGTGTGTGTGTGTGTGTGTGTATATGCATATTATATTATAATAATATATATTATATATATATATAAATATATATACAAATTAAAAATATATAATAGTTTTAAAAATATTATAATATTATAATATATAGGAATTATTATATATATTTTATAAATATATATATTTTATAATAATATATATTATATATATTAATAATATAATTGGATATATATATATAGTAGTATATATATTAATTTTTAAAATTATTATATAAAATATATGTAATAAATTGTATTATTGTAATAAATTTTAATAATATTATATATATATTAAAATATATGCATAAAAATATATTTAAAATATAATAATAATATAATTTTAAAAGTTGGGGGGTGTGTGGTTGTGTTGTTTTGTGTGGTGTGTGGGTGGTTTTGTGTGTGTGTGTGTGTGTGTGTGGTGTGCTGGCGTGTGCGTGGCGTGGGTGTGGTGTGGGGTGTGCTTTTGGGTGTGTTGTGGTGTATGTGGTACATCATAATATACATCCCACCACACACGATTATATTATTATATTTTATATAATTAATATTAATTTCCCATAATTAAATTTTATAATAGATATATAATATATATATATAAAATATATTTGTGTGTGGTGTGGGTGGGTATAAAAAAACCTATATATATATATATATAATATATTAAATATAATATATATATATTAATATTATAAATATATATATATATTATATATATTTTATATATAATATTATTAAAATATATATAATATATATATATAGTGTGTGTGTGTGTGTGTGTATATTGCATATAATAAATATATATAAATATATATATATAAAATATATATATATATATATATAATATATATAATTAAATGCATGTTATTGTGTGTGTGTCTGGTGGGTGGGGGTTTTTTGTTGGTGGGGTTGTGTGTGGGTGAGTGTGTTTGGACATTAAAATATACATACATACAAACATACATAGTGTATAACATTTGTATTGTTATATATATTTATAAAAATAAAAAATTATATATATAATTTTATACATTAAAAATAATAAAAATTAAAATAGTTTTATTATATATATATAATTAGGGTATATAATATATAACATACAATACCAAATATATAATTGTTTTATAATTAAAATATAATATTATTTATTGAAAAATATATGTTAAAATATAATATATATATGAATATATTTTAAAAATATATATATTTCGTAATTTTAAAAAATATATATAATATATATATATATACGTTTTTAATACATAATGCATATATTCAAAATATAATATATAATATATATATTAATATAATTTTATATAATAATTAATATTACAATTTTAATGCATATATCATATATATATAAAATATTTAATATTTTATATATTTAAATATATATACAACAAAAGATATATATATTATATATATATAATATATATATAATATATATAATAATATAATATTAATATATACAATTAAGTAATTCATTATAATATTATAAAAATATATAATTAATATATTTTACATACAATAAGCATTATATTATATTATATATATATATTATAAATTTTTACTTAATATACAAAAGCAATTTTATATATATTTATATATAATATATAATATATTATATACATTTTAATATAATTTTTAAATTTATATATATAAAAATAATCAATATATATATATTATTAAAATATATATTTTAATATTAATATATATATATTATAATATATGCATTAATGTGAATATAATTAATAGTATATATATATATATATATATATATATATATATATATATATATATATATACATATATACACATATATACATACATATGCGCTATAAAAGAAAACCAAATATAATCACAAGTAGCAGTCAGAAGTTTTCATCAACGTGAATTTGAGGTCATTTCCCTTGTTCAAATTTGTTCATGATCACTGGACTGTTTGCTAAGTTCACTGTTAGTGATTTTGGATTTTTTATCTATTAATATTTGACAGTAATATTTTATTTTTTATTTTTTATCATTTAGCATATACTTTCTCTTCCTTCGCTAGGGAAAAAAAATCATAATTATATGATCTAGTATATTAATTAGTTTTTTTTATGTAATGATGTCAACTTAGTTTTTTTTTCTCTCAAATAATTGGATCTTTCCTTTTAAGATTTTTTTCGGGAAATATTGCCCCCAGTTTGCTTTATTTTCGTAGCAAAACGCCCTCAAGAATTTTGCGCAAAAAAGAGTACATGGATAAATTCATTTGTGTTTTTTATTTTGTTTTGTTTTCAATGATCAAAGATACTGTTTTGTATTTTTAAGAAGGAATGATATTGAAATCTCTTGTTGCATTGGTGTTACATAAAATTCTCACATTTCACTTACCAATGTGTTGATGTTTGCAATTGCACGATTTAGTTTTAGTCACCAAAGTCATTAATCTTTTTTATGAACACCTTGTTCAGTTTTAACTTTTTCTTTTTTTTTTTCAAAATTATTTTTAGGATTAGGAATACCTAAATCATTCTTTTAAAAAATATCATTGTCAAGTCTAATAGAAAAATAGAATATAAAAAAATAATATTTCTATATACCTATGCGTAATCCATTCACATGAATCTTACACCAAAATAAGATTATAAACAACAAAAAACAAAAAAAATTTATCCAAAAAAAAAAACACACAATTTCCTCCACAAAAAACTATTATATGAAAAAAAAAACAAAAAAAAAACAGATAACCCAAAAAACACCCAAAACCCGCAGACAAGACAATACACAGAAGACAGACGGACAACACGACAGGGAAAAAAAGGTCAAAAACCAACA
>NC_051392.1:8232484-8237508 GCF_015228065.2 Penaeus monodon | reverse complement strand
GGGATAAAACAGAAAAAATTTTCAAAAAACGGAAATATACCTGTGTTTCTCGTTATGTGAAAGTTTTTGATACTGTGATCACGATTCCTCTGGAATAACATGTATGATATGAATTTTCCCAAAAACACATCATCCAATTAATAAAGCCTTGTATGACCAACAACAAGCAGCTGTAAGAACCACTTATGGTTAACAGAATGGTTCGAAGTAAAACAAGGAGTACGCAGGTTGCATTCTGTCCCCGCACCTTTTTAATATATATTCTGAAACAATTTGAGAGGTGCTCTAGAGAATTTGAAGGAACTGTGGTGTTGGAGGATACAAAATATAAAATCGGGTACGCCGATGATATAGTTTTGATTGCCAGCAGTATCACTGAACTACAACAACTACTAGTTTAAAGTTAGAGAAGCAAGCAAAAAGGCTGGTTTATTTTCTTAATGCCAGAAACAAGATCAGAAGATTCAAAGAAAACCCGGGCAATGAAAAATGATGAACATGTTACAATAAATGGAATGATTGTGGAAAATGTGAAAGGTTCACTTTCTTGGAGCTGTTTTAACTAATACATATGATGATTCACCGGAGATAAAAAGAAGAATTACCATTCCCAAAGCGCCACAGTTGCTCTCATAACATCGGGAAAGACCGAAGCTTACCTTACGGACAAAGCTGGGGTTTATTGAACTCATTAGTTTTCCCAATTGCATCATATGGTTCTGAGTGTTGGGTGTTAAAGTAGATAGAAAAGAAAAGATCAATAGTTTTGAATGTGGTGTTACAGACGAGTACTGCGTATTAGCTGGACGAGAAAAAAAACGAATGATGAAGTGCTGAGAAAATAAATTGTAAAGACCGACTGTTGGACATCTTGAACAAGAGAAATTAAAGTTTATTGGCCATGAAAATGAGAAGTAAAAGTATTGAGAAAAACTTGCTGACAGGGATGGTGATAGGAAACAAGGAAGAGGCAAACCGAGAAAGACTGAGCGACAATATCAAGATATTTGGGGCTGTCGATGGTATAAGGGGAAAGAAAGCGTAAGATCGAGTTTAGTGGCGAAGGATGTATGCACATAGACGTGCATACATATGTGTATATATATATATATATATATATATATATATATATATATATATATATGTGTGTGTGTGTGTGTGTGTGTGTGTGTGTGTGTGTGTGTGTGTGTGTGTATACATTACCACCATTACCATAATCATCCTCATCACCATCAAAAGAGGCCGCTTCTACATACCACAGTGATTTCCTGGTCACTCTGGCAATTGGCTCGTTCCAGATCGCACAAGTTGGAGTAAGTGACGCCGTTGGAACCGCACACGGGGTCGTAGTTATCAGGGCAACCGAAATCACAGTCTCCCTTCTTCAACTCTTTGCACTCGCCGTCGTAGGCCTAGAATAGATAAGTGAATGAACAAACGAGTAAGGAAACGAATGAATATATAAAGAGATCGTCGAATAAGTGAATAGATAAATGGAGTCTAAATAGAATGTGATTTTTTTAGTATGAGTGTTTTTTTTTCTTTTAATCGTGGTGAATTTGACGTTACGTTGGTTGGCCATGCTGAAGATTTAAGTTTGCAACATTGCACATAGATTACACATGCGTCAATAGAAAGTTGAACATCTATGCAATATCACTTGCAACATATGTGCATATATGTTATATATATGTATATATATGTTATATATATGACATACATATATATATATACATATATATATACATATATACACTGTATCATGCATATGTATCACACATACGCACGCGCGATACAATTTGGATACGTGAACAGATCATATGTGAAGGTATTACTATATCACATGTGGCGCGTTTTTAACTACATGTTTTCCAGTATTTACGTTTATGTGCAGTAATACCCTTCAGTTCCCTATTATTCATCCATGCCTTCTTGATTCCATTTATACGTAAACATGATCACATGCACTTGGAAAATATGTACACCCTAATGACGCCACACCGATGGTCGGAACAGATCGCCTCGAGCTGTCGCCGAGTGACCGAGCGGCCCAAGTATATCTCTCAGTAGATTAGCCTACAAACAGAACCTGGATTTACATTGAAGTACCTACACGTTGTACAGCACAAGAATGAACATACATATGCATACGAGTATATATGTGTATACATATATTTATATTTATTTATTTATACATATACATATATACATTTATATATGTATATATACATTGCATACATGCTGTACATATATATATATATATATATATATATATATATATATATATATATATATATATATGTATAAATATATACATGCATATGCATATATATGTATGTATGTATATATGAATGTATGTATACACTGTATACATTACCACCATTACCATAATCATCCTCATCACCATCAAAAGAGGCCACTTCTACATACCACAGTGATTTCCTGGTCACTCTGGCAATTGGCTCGTTCCAGCTCGCACAAGTTGGAGTAAGTGACGCCGTTGGAACCGCACACGGGGTCGTAGTTATCAGGGCAAGGGAAGTCACAGCCCTTGCACTCGCCATCGTAAGCCTGAGTTTGAAGAGAGAATGTAGTTTGTTTTGGTTATATATAGCATTTTCATTTGTTTTGTTTTGCTAATGTATATATATATATATATATATATATATATATATATATAACACATATACACATATATATGTACTTACGCACACACACACACACACACACATATACACTAAATATATGTATGTGTGTGTGTGTGTGTGTGTGTGTGTGTGTGTGTGTGTGTGTGTGTGTGCTTATATGTATGAATGCATACATGTACACATACATGTGTGTGTGTACATACATGCATATATATATGTGCATATATACACAGTGTATATATATACATACTGTATATAGATATATATGTACATATATATTTATATTGATATATGCATATTTATGTAAATATAAAATTATATTAAGTATATTTGAGTACAAATATATAAAGATATATATATGTGTGTGTCTGTGTGTGTATGTACACACACATACACAAATACACACACACACATGCTTAAATACAGTATACATATACATATGATTATATGTATAGATATGTATATATGTGATATATAAATATATACATATATATCTATTTATATATATCAACATATATATGAATATATGTATATATATAATATATTTATAAATACACATGTTTATATATATATATGTAAATATATATCTATATGGATATATATACACATACATATATACATAGATATACATACATATGTGTATATATATATGAAAGTATGTATGATATACACAGTATACATTGCCATCATTGCCATAATCATCCTCTTCACTATCAAAAGAGGCCGCTTCTACATACCACAGTGATTTCCTGGTCACTCTGGCAATTGGCTCGTTCCAGCTCGCACAAGTTGGAGTAAGTGACGCCGTTGGAACCGCACACGGGGTCGTAGTTATCAGGGCAAGGGAAGTCACAGTCTCCCTTCTTCACCTCTTTACACTCGCCTTCGTAAGCCTAGAATAAATAAACGAATGAATAAATAAGTAAATGGGTAAATAAATGACTGAATAAATATATGAAAAATAAAAAAAACTACACTCGTCAGATTATCGCAAGGACAAAGTTTATAAATAACGCATTGTATCTATGTATATTCATTACATTGCAAAAGAAAGCTTATGTTATTTCAAATCAAACACTTTTATCGTTAGTAGTACAGAGAGAGAGAGAGAGGGAGAGAGAGAGAGAGAGAGAGAGAGAGAGAGAGAGAGAGAGAGAGAGAGAGAGAGAGAGAGAGAGAGAGAGAGAGAGAGAGAGAGAACAGTATTACAAGCAGTTTTACAGATTACGTTTCCTATTTTCCTTGTTTTCAATACCTGTCACCTGATTTTCCAAGACTTACCGATTTCCTGATACTAATGCCAGACACTGTTTAGCCTTGCCGTTGTTTAGTCACTCTGTTACGAAGACTTTCCGTTACGCCATCGTATACTTTGAAAGACCTTGGTACCCTTCTTTGTAAGACTTACTAGCGTAATATTTGATCGTATATCATGCAATCTTCAACGTTGCAAAAAAAACTCTGAAGACTCACCAACGTAATAGCTTCATCACTGAGACAGTCGACTGCCTCTAGGACACACAAGTTGGGATACGTGATCCCGTCTGACCCACACACAGGGTCATAGTTCCCGGGGCATCCAAGGTTACAGTCTCCCGGGGTCACCTTGCACTCACCGGGGTATGCCTGGGTGCCGATACAACGCAGAATTCTTATAGGGAATATAGTGCAAAGCTAGATATCCTGTCAGGTGAATTATTCTACAACTTTATCTGAAGCAAAGGTACATTCCTTTACTCTCCAATGGCAATTAGTTTTCCTAATTCATTTACCTGTCTCTAATATTTACATGTGGAGATGTTATCAGCCAGAATGAATGACTCCCAAATGTATATATGTCAGTGGCATTGTGATATCAGAATTTCGCCAAAATTAATCGATAAGGAAAGTAAAATAAACATCTCATGTACATTTTCATGCGTTGTGAAAATTTTCATTCTCATTCATACCTTTTTTTATATTATAGTAAACTATACTATGACTCACCGTTAAAAACTCGGATCTTGAATTCATTGTTGCTAAGACTTGCCGTTGATGAAACGTGTTATGCCTCCGTTACATATAGTAAAAAAAAAATACCCAGTACTAGCCAACAAGCATAAAAAAAAAGAAAAAGAAAGAAAAAAAATCCAATTTACCTTATGCTCACCAATTTCGAATCTCATTTTCCAAAACTCTGGTACTCGCTCTTCACCCCCCCCCTCAAAAAAAAAAAAAAAAAAAAAAAATCTCCCGCTTCTTATGCTTAAAACTTCCCCCCAAGACTTACCAGCGTGATATCCTCATCGCTGAGACAATCGGCCACCTCCAAGTTACAGAGGTTGGAGTACGTAACGCCGTCGGAGCCACAAACGGGGTCGTAGTCAGTGCTACACA
>NC_051392.1:8194984-8222484 GCF_015228065.2 Penaeus monodon | reverse complement strand
TGCCTCGACTTCCCTCTCTCTCTCTCTCTCTCTCTCTCGTCTCTGTCTCTGTCTGGGTCTGTGGTCTGTTTCTGTCTTTCTGTCTCTCTCTCGTCTCTCTCGTCTCCTCTCTCTCTCGTCGTCCCCCCCACCCCCCGGACGTTCCTTCTCCTCTCCTCTCACTCTCTCTCTCTCTCTCGCTCCTTCTCTCATCCTCCTCCTCCCTCTCTCTCTCTCTCTTCTCTCTTCTTCTCTCTCGGTCTTTCCTCTCTCGCTCTCTCTTTCTCTCTCTTCTTTTCTTCTTCTTTATCCTCACTCTCCCTTCTCTCTCCTTCCTCCTCTTTCTCTCTTATCTCTCTCATGCTCTCTCCGCAGTCGCTCGGCTCGCCTCTCTCTCTCTCCTCTCTCTCTCGTCTCTCTCAGTCTCGTCTCTCCTCTCTCGTCTCTCTCCGTCCTCTCGCTCCCTCCTCCAGTCTTCTCTCTAAATTCTCTTCGTTCTCGGTCTCCGTCTCTTTCTCTCTCCTCCGCGTTCTCTCTCTTGTCTATTCCTTCTCTCCTCTCCTCTCTCGTCCTCTCTCTCAGTCCTTCGTCTCATCCTCTCCCGTCTCTTCTCTCCTCGTCTTCCCCGCTCTTCTTCTCTCTCTCTCTTCTCTCTCTCTCTCTCCTCCTCTCATCCTGTTTCTCTTTCTCTCTCTCTGTCTCTCTGTCTCTCTATCTTCTCCCCCCCTCTCCTCTGTCTTTCTCTCTCTTCTCTCTTCCCTTTTCTCTCATCTACTCTCTCGTCTCTTCCTCTCCTAATCTCTCTCTCTCGGTCTCTCTGTCTCTCTCTCTCCCTCCTCATCTCTCACTTCCTCTCTCTCTCCTCTCTCTCTCTTCTCTCTATTCTCATCATCTCTCCTCTCTTTCTCATCATGTCTTTCTCTCAACTTTCTCTCTCTTTCTCTCTGTCCTTTCTCTCTGTCCTTTCTCTCTCTTTCTCCCCCTCAAAGTTCTCTCTTCTCTCAGAGTCGTTCTCTCTCCGTCTCCTCCTCTCTTCTCCTCTCTCCTCTCTCTCTCTCTCTCTGTCTCTCTCGACAATCTCTCTCTCTCTCTCTCCTCTCTCTCTCTCTCTCTGTCGTGTCACTATCTCTCTCTCTCTCTCTCTCGTCATCTCTCTCGCTTCTCTCTCCCTCTCGCTCTCTTCTTCTCTCTCTGTCTCTTCGTCCTCGTCTCCTCTGTCTCTGTCGTCTCTCTCTCCCTCTCGTTCTCTCAGGTCGGATCCATCTCCATCATCTCCTCCTCTCACCTCTCTCTCTCCTCTCTCTCTTCCTACTCTACCATCTCTCTCTCTCCTCGAACTCTCTCTCGTCCTCTCTCACTCTCCCGTCTCCTCTCTCTCTCTCTCTCCCTCTGTCTTTCTCTCTCTCTCCCTCTCCTCTCTCTCTCTCTCCCCTCCTCCTCTCTCTCTCTCTCTCCTCTCCTCGCTCTCCTCATCCTCTCCTCTCTCTCTCTCTCTCTCACTCTCTCTGTCTTCTTCTCTCTCTCTCTCCTCTCTCTTCTCGATCGGGTCTCGAGTGTACGGGCATCCTCTCCTCATCTCAGTCTCTCTCTCCTCCCATCTCTCTCTCTCCTCGCTCGTCATCTCTCTCATCTCCTCTCTCTCTCATCTCTGTCTTTCTTTTCTCCTTTCCTCATCTCTCTCTCTCTCGTCTCTCGTCCGCCTTCTTCCTTCTCCTCTCCCCCACTCTCATCCATCCTCGATCGTCTCCTCTCTCGTCGCTCTCTCCAGCTCTCTCTCGCTCCTCTCACTCCTCTCATCCTCCTCTCTCTCTCTCATCTTCCCTCCATCTCCTCTCTCTCTGTCCTTTCCTCTCTCTCTCTCTCGTCTTTCTTCTCTCTCTCTCTCTCTCTCTCTGTCTCTCTCCTCTCTAGTCTCTCTCTCGTCTCTCTCCCTCCTCTCTTTCCTCCTTCTCATCTCCTCTCTGTACTTTCCCCTCCATCTCTCTCCGCTCTGTCCTTTTCCTCGTCTTCTCTCTTCCTTCGATCACATCCCCTCTCTGCTCTAAATCTCTCTATCTCGGTCGTTCGTCTTCTCGTCTCTCTTCTCTCCTCAGTCCTTCTCTCACCTCTCCTTCCTCCTCGGGCATCTCTCTCTCTCTCGTCCTCTCCGTCTCCAACTCCCCTCTCTCTACTCTCTCCTCTCTCTCTCTGTCTTTTCTCTCTCCTCTCTGCTGTCTTTCTTTCTTTTCTCTCAATCCTCTCTCTCTCTGCTTGTCTCTCTCTCATCTGTCTTTCTCTCTCTCCTCTGTCTTTCTTCCTCTCTCTCCTCTACTCCTCTTCTCTCTCTCTCCTCTTCTCTCTCTCTCTCTCCGCTCGTTTCTCTCATCCGCGTCTCCTCTCTCTCGTCAGGTCTCTCAACCTCTCTCTCATCTCTGTCTCGTCTCACATCTCTCTCTCTCTCTCTGCTCTCTCCTCCTCGTCTCTTCTCTCTCTCTCTCTGTCTGTCTCTCCTCTCATCTCTGTCTTCTCCTCTCTCCGTCTCTCTCTCTCTCTCCCTCTCTCCTCTCTCTCTCCATCTCTCACTCCTCTCTCTCCTCTCTCTCACCTCGTCCTCTCTCTCGCTCGTCTCTCTCAGTCTCTTCTCTGCCCCTTTGGGTTCCCCCCCCCTCCCCCTCTCCCCCCCTCTCTCTCTCTCTGTCTTGCTCTCTCCTCTCTCTCTCATCTCTCATCTCTCTCTCTCTCTGTCTTTCTCTTTCTCTCTGTCTTTCTCTCTTTCTCTCTCTTTCTCTCTCTCTCTCTCTCTCATCTCGCCACCCCCAAACTCTCTCATCGTCCTCACATCTTCTCTCTCTCTCCTCTCTCTTCTACCTCGGCCGACTCCTCTCGTCTCTCTCCCCTTCAATCCCTCGTCTCTCGGTCTCTGTCTCTGTCTCTATCTGTTCCTCTTCCTTCCAATCTCCCTCCTCTCTCTCTCCTCGTCTCTCTCTCTCTCTTCTCTCTCTCTCTCTCGACTTATCGCTCTCCCCTCTCTCTCTCTCTTCAGGTCGTCTCTCCTCTCCTCTCTTTCTCTCCTCTCTCTCTCTCTCGTCTCTTCTCTCTCCTCTCTCTTCATCTCTCTCCCGTTTCATCTCTTCTCATCTAGTTTCCTCATCTCTCTGTCCAAGTCCTCTCTCTCCTCTCTCTCTCATCGGTCCTCTCTCTCTCTCTTCTCTCTCATCCATCTCTCCGGTAATCTTCTCAATCATCTGCTCTCTCTGTCTGTCTCTCACTTCGTCTCTCTCTCTCTCTCTCTCCTCGTCTCTCTCTCTCTACTCGGTCCCCTCTCCTCTCTCTCTCTCTCTCTCTCTCGCACTCTCTCTCGTCACGCCCTCGCTCTCCTCTCTCCATCCTGATTCCTCTCTCCTAAACTCTCTCATTCTCTCTCTTGTCTTTCTACTGATCTTTCTTTCTCTCTCTTCGTCCTCTTCCTCTCTCTCTCTCTCTCTCTCTCTTCCTGTCTCTCTCTCTCTCTCTCTCTCCTCCTCTCTCTCCTCTCTCCTCTCTCCTCCTCTCATCTCTCTCTCTCTCATCTCCTCTCTCTCTGCTTCTCTCTCTCAGTCTCATCGCTCTCTCCCTCTCCACTCTTCAGCGTCTCTCCTCAGTCATCTCTTTTCCTCTCATCTCTCTTCTGTCTTTTTTTCTCTCATCCTCTCTCCGATCTCTGTCTGTCTTTCTCCTTCCTCTTCTCTCTCTCTCCGGCTCTCTCCCTCTCTCCTCCTCTCCCTCTCTCTCATCTCTCGTCTCCTCATCTCCTCCACTTTCTCTCTCCTCATACTCCTCTCTCTCCTCTCCTCTCTCTCTCTCCCTCTCCGCCTCTCTCTGTCATTTCTCTCTCTCTCCACTCTGTCCTTTCTCCTCTCTCTCTCCCCTCTCCATCTCCATCTTCTGTCTTCTCTCATCTCACCTCCTGCCTGTCTTTCTCTCTCTCTCTCTCTCCTCCTCTCTCTCATCCTCCTCATCTCTCTCTCTCCCTCCCCTCTCTCTCCACTCTCTCTCTCTGTCTCTCTCTCTCTCTCTGAGATCTCTCATCTCTCTCTCGATCTCTCATCTCTCCTCTCCTCACTCTTCACCCCCCCTCTCCTTCTCTCTCCACCTCTCTCTCTCCTCTCTCTCAATCCTCTCTCTCTCTCTCTCTCTGATCTCTCCTCTCTCTCTCTCTCTTCTCTCTCTCTCCTCTCCCTCTCCTCTCGTCTATCTCTCTTCTCTCTCTCCTCCCTCTCCTCTCCTCTCTCTCTCCTCTCTCCAATCTCCTCTCTCCTCTGTCTTTCTCTCTCTGTCTTTTCCTCTCTCATCGATCTCTCTCCTACTGTCTTCTTCTTTGTCCTCTCTCTCTCCATCCTCGCTCATCCTCTGGATCCTTTCTCGCTCCTCATCAATCCCTCGTCTCTCTCTCTCTCTCTCTCTCTCCCTCTCTCTCTCTCTCTCTCGTATCTCCACTTGTCCTCTCCGTCTCTCTCTCCTCTCCTCTCCCTTCTCTCTCTCTCGTCTCTCTTCTGGCTTTCTCTCTCATTCTCTCTCTCTCTCTCGTCTTTCCTCCTCTCACTCTGTTCTGTCTTTCCCCCTCTCATCCTCCTCGTTTCTCTTCTCCTTCCGCTCTATGGATGTCCCCTTTGTCTTTCCTCCTCCTCTCTCTCTCGTCCATCAACTTCTCTCCCTCTCTCCCTCGTCCTCCTCCTCCATCTCTCTCTCTCCTCTCGCGCTCTCTCTTCGATCTCTCTCTCGATCTCTCTCACTCTCTCGTCTCTCGTCTCTCCGACCTCTTCTCTCTCTCTCTCCTGGGTCTCTCCGTCTCTCTCTTCTTTCTTTAATTTTCATTCACTCTCCTCTCTCTCCGTCTCTCTCTCTCCGTCTCTCCCTCAATCTCCTCTCTCCGTCTCGCTCACGGTCCACTTCTCGTGTCCTCTCTCTTCTCTCTCTCTCTACTCAAATCCCTCCCTCTCTCTCTCCACTCTCACTCCACCTCTCTCGTTCTCTCATCTGCAAGTTCTCGTACTCTCTCTCCTCTCCGTCATCTCTCTCTTCTCTCCTCCTTCTCTCTCTCTCTCTTCTCTGTCTTTCTCTCCCTCTGTCTTCTTTCTTTCTCTCTCTCTCTCCTCTGTCATTGTATTATTATTATTATTATTTTTTTGAGATGTTCAAATTTACATTTTTTGTGTTTCCTGATGACACTGCGTTATTTTTGCTTATTATTCTTTCTTGTTACTAAAATGTCTATAATTATATTTTTCTCGTGTTTTTTTTATTATTGTTCAATATGACTCACACACACACACACACTACACACACACCACACGACACACACACACACCCACACACACACACACACACAAGCAACAGATGACACACACACACACACACAGTCACACACACAGCACACACCCTCTCTCTCGCTCTCATCTCGTCTCCAATCTCTCGTCCTCTCCTCTCTTCTTCTCTCTCTCATCTCATTCATTCACTCTCTCTACTCGCTCTCCTCCCTCACTTTTACCTTCACTTCGACCTCCCCGCGAACACGCACACACATCAAAACCCACAAAACACACACAACACCCACCCACACACAACACACACACAACACACACACACACCGACACCAACCACGCACACGCGTACACACACACACACACACAACACACAAACCACACACGACACGAACAACACACGACCACACACACACACACACGCACACGCGTACACACACACACACACACACACACACACGCACGCACACGCGTACACACACACACAAACACACACACACATGTATATATATACAATTTTTTTCTTTCTTCTTCTATTCTATAGGCATTTTTGTTTCTATATTTTCTTTTACAACTGCGTCTAGCACTATCTTCTTCTCCTTTGTTTTTATTATTATTCAAATTCTCTCTCTCTCTCTGTCTGTCTGTCTTTCTCTCTCTCTCTGTCTGTCTTTCTCTCTCTCTCTCTGTCTTTCTTTCTCTCTCTCTCTCTCTGTCTTTCTCTCTCTCTCTCTCTCTGTCTGTCTTTCTCTCTCTCTCTCTCTCTCCTCTCTCTCTCTCTCTCTCTCTCTCTCTCTCTCTCTCTCCCTTGCTTGATTGGATGTCCTTCCTAATCAACCGCAGTTTGTGCCACGGCGGTGACTTCCCCTGTGACACCTGCGTTTGACTTCTCAAGGCGATACGTCGTTTTCTCGGGCTGCAGCCAGCAGTCAGAACGCAGGCATTTTTACGACTGCCGCGGCGAAAATTGAACTCGCGACCACGAGGGTCGGAGTCCAGTGCTCTAACCACTGGACCATCGCGGCAGTGTGTATATATATATACATATATATATATATATATATATATATATATATATATATATATATATATATATATATAATGTGTGTGTGTGGGGTGTGTGGTGTGTGTGTGTGTGTGTGTGTTGTGTGTGTGTGTGTGTGTATGTTTGTGTGTGTGTGTGTGTGTGTGTGTGTGTGTGGTGTGTGTGTGTGTGTGTGTGTGTGTGTGTGTGTGTGTGTGTGTGTGTGTGTGTGTGTGCGTGCGTGCGTGCGAGTGTGTATGTATGTATGTATATATGTATTCATGTATGTATATATTATTGGGTTTCGGTCAGTTTGCCTTCCTTTCACTGTCTATTTGTCTCCCCCCCCCCCTTCTCTCTCTCCTCAGAAAGACAATATAAGTAGGATAATCAAATAAAGATTACATGGACCTATTTATTTAATTAACTTAACACAAATAACATAAATTTTGAACAAGTTTCAATAAACTATATGTGATATACATTTTTACAATATATTTCATAACACGAATCACATAATAAGATTTTACGATTACACTTACATAACATTCATATACATTTACTTATTTTCATAACTGTTATTATGACTGACTGACAAGCACAAACTTATGAGTTATATAGATCCTCATTTCCTTCATCAGCAAGTGCCTGTGTGTGCCTGGAATATAGACGATGAAGTGAATAGATAGATAAAAAAAAGATAAAGATTAAGTAAATGAAGTGAATATAGATAATATAGATATATAGATATATAGATAGATAAAAGAAGATAAAGATTAAGTAAATGAAGTCAATAGATAGATAAAAGGAAGAAGATAAAGATTAAGTAAATGAAGTGGATAGATAGATAAAAGGAAGATAAAAATTAAGTAAATGAAGTGGATAGATAGATAAAAGGAAGATAAAAATTAAGTAAATGAAAATGAATGAATTAGTATGATGTATAAATAAACAGATCCTTGTAATATGAATGAAGATTATAATATGTAATAAAATCTGATTAAATAAATTTGATAGATATAGAAAAGAAAAGAAAAGAAAAGAAAAAGAAAGAAAAGAAAAAGAAAAAGAAAGAGAATGAAAGAAAAGAAAGAAAAAAGAGAAAGAAACAAGAAGAAAAAAGAAAGAAAAGAAAAGAAAAGAAAAGAAAAGAAAGAAAGAAAAAAAGAAAAAAAAATACATATACATATATATATATATATATATATATATATATATATATATATATATATATATATCTGTGTGTGTGTGTGTGTTTGTGCGTGTGCGTGTGTGCGTGTGCGTGTGCGTGTGTGTGTGTAGATAATACTATATTTTAAATGGCAAACCAAATATTGGATAAAAATTCTAATCCAATTATTTTTTTTTTTCAATTCTCAAATTATCTCTGACTAGAAATGAGATAAAAGATGAAGAAATTGGAAAAAAAGTAGAGAATAAAAAAGAGATAGAAATAAAGAAAAAAAAATCAAAAGTAAGAATTGAAAAAAAAAAATAAATAAATAAAACTAATAAGGATATAAAGAAATGGTAATAATAATAAAAAAATAATTTAATCTAAAATAAATAAAAGTAATTTAATTAAAAATAAATAAAAATAATTTAATTAAAAATAGATAAAAATAATTTAATAAAAAATAATGAAAAAATAAGTTAATCAAAAAAAAAAAAAAAAAAAAAAATTAAAATACACTAATAATAAAAATAATAACAACAATAATAAAAATAAGTTCCAGACACTCACCAGTGCAATATCTTCATCACTAAGGCAATCGGCGACCTGCAAGGTGCACAGGTTGGGGTACGTGACCCCGTCGGTGCCACACACGGGGTCGTACTTGTAGGGGCAGCCGACGTCACAAGGCGCTTGGCACTCTCCCTGGTGAGCCTGTCGGGGGGGGGGGGGTTATGATGTATATGCAGGTACACAGATTTATATATATATATATATATATGTATATATATATATATATATATATATATATATATATATATATATATATATATATGTATCTATCTGTTCATCCACCTAACCACCTATCTATTTGTTTAGATATCTATTTATCTATAAGTCTTTCTATATGTCTATAAATCTATCTGTCCATCTATCTATCTTTCTATCTCTCTGTCTATCTGTTTATCAATCAATCAATCTATCTTTCCATCTATTTCTCTGCTTATCTGTTTAGCTATCTGTCTGCCTATCTATCTCTCTATCTCTATATCTATCTGTCTATCTATCAGGCAGTCAGTCAATCTCTCTCTCTCTCTCTTTCCCTCTGTCTATCTAGCTTTATCTATCTATCTGTATGCCTGTTTGTCTATCCATCTATACATCTATCTATATCTATTTACCTATCTATCTATCTCTTTATCTATATGTATGTATAGATGGATAGAGAGGTTGGCAGATGTACCTACAGAGTTATAGACACACAAATACATATTACAAATAGATATAGATACATATGCAGTAAACGTCTAAACAATGTTCTGATTACTGAATTGTCCGTTAAAAAGGATGATTGCTTATAACACAAGCGATCGGTTATTAACAGGTAGTTTTGTGATATCGTCATCACCGATACAAACGACTTTTAATTTTCACCTGATGATTGCAACTATTCAGTCTGGAACACCACAGAATATCACACAATCTGGATGATTATCTTTATCATTAAGCAATGAGTGAAGTTTTAGAAAAGTTTACAAAGTGACTCACTCACCAGGGTTATGTCGTTCTCACTGAGACAGTCGGCGGCCTGCAAGTTGCACAGGTTGGGGTACGTGACCCCGTCGGTGCCACACACGGGGTCATAGTTGGCGGGGCAGAGGAGGTCACACGCTTCCCGCCTCGCCTGGCACTCTCCCGGGTATGCCTGCCGAGTATGATATAAAATTAAGCCTTAAGATTACACTAATACAATGATAAAAGATATAAAGAAGGTAAAGATAGTTTGGATAGTTTGTATAGCTACCTCTAAGTTCCTAAGTTCATGGCATAGAATCAGAGCTCACACAAATGCTTTTAGTGTGAAAATAATTACAGAGAATCCTATAAACGTAATCGTAATCAAAATCACAGTTATCATCACCCTGTCTAATCTCAAACATCATGATTATTCTCTTTATTCTTTGACTTTGACGTGGAATACAAATCATTACCTGAAATTTCCCATCTAGACGTTTCAAAAAGTACAATTGCGCTTCCGAATTACAATAACGCGTATTCCCATATTCCTGTCATATGAATTTCTGAACACCATGTAGCCTCCACAACGCCGAGGTTCAAGCGGTTTTCTTCAGCCCTATCTATCTATCTGTCTATTAGCCCAATATCTGTCAATCAATCTATGTGTGTATCTCTCTATCCTGCATGCGGCCTAGACTGCGTAGTTTCGAAGCCTTGTAATCAAGAAAAAAAATACGCCAGTCCTGTATCTATTTGCATCGACCTTATTCGCTTCAAACCCAGAATTATTCGAAATTGCCCAAGAATCGGAACCAGTGCCAGTCATTCTAGGGGGTCAGACTGCCGGTTCCCCAACCGCCTCCTTCCCCAGACTCACCAGAGCAATGTCTTGATCGCTAAGGCAGTCGGCGACCTGGAGGCTGCACAGGTTGGGGTACGTGACCCCGTCGGTGCCACACACGGGGTCGTAGTTGTAGGGGCAGCCGACGTCACAAGGCGCTTGGCACTCTCCCTGGTGAGCCTGTCGGGGGGGGGGGGGGTATGAAGTATATGCAGGTACACAGATTTATATATATATATATATATATGTATCTATCTGTTCATCCACCTAACCACCTATCTATTTGTTTAGTTATCTATCTATCTATAAGTCTATCTTTCTATCTGTCTATAAATCTATCTGTCCATCTATCTATCTTTCTATCTCTCTGTCTATCTATCCATCTATCTGTTTATCAATCAATCAAGCAATCAGTCTATGTTTCCATAAATTTCTCTGCTTATCTGTTTAGCTATCTGTCTACCTATCTATCTCTCTATCTCTATATCTATCTGTCTATCTATCAGTCAGTCAGTCAATCTCTCTCTCTTTCCCTCTGTCTATCTAGCTTTATCTATCTATCTGTATGCCTGTCTGTCTATCCATCTATACATCTATCTCTATATAACTATCTATATCTATTTACCTATCTATCTATCTCTTTATCTATATGTATATATAGATGGATAGAGAGGCTGAAATATATAGCTATACACACACAAATACATATTACAATTTGATATAGATACATATGCAGTAAACGTCTAAACAATGTTCTGATTACTGAATTGTCCGTTAAAAAGGATGATTGCTTATAACACAAGCGATCGGTTATTAACAGGTAGTTTTCATTACCTGAAATTTCCCATCTAGACGTTTCAAAAAGTACAATTGCGCTTCCGAATTCCACGTGGGACCACGTATTCCCATATTCCTGTATTAAATTTTTCTGAACACCATTTAGCCTCCAAACCCCGAGGTTTAAAGCGGTTTTTTCAGCCCTATTATTACGTCTATTAGCCCCAAATATCGTAATCACTATGTGTGTATCTCTTATTCTGATCGGCCTAGACGGTGTTTCGAAGCCTTTATCAAGAAAAAAATACGCCAGTCCTGTATCTATTCGCATCGACCTTATTCGCTTCAAACCCAGAATTATTCGAAATTGCCCAAGAATCGGAACCAGTGCCAGTCATTATAGGGGGTCAGACTGCCTGGTTCCCAACCCCCCCTTTTCCCAACTCACCAAGCATGTTTGATCGCTAAGGCAGTCGGCGACCTGGAGGCTGCACAGGTTGGGGTACGTGACCCCGTCGGAGCCACACACGGGGTCGTAGTTGGCGGGGCAATCCAAGTCACAGTCGTCTTTGCACTCGCCCGGGTAGGCCTAGCGAGGAGAGTAAAAAAAAGGATGAATCAAATGTGGAAATAAAGTAATGAAATGACGTACTAAAAGAAAAAAAAAAAAAAACGATCTCGACGAGTGAGAGGCGTGGGTGTTCGTTGAGACGAAATTGCACGAGTTGTCTTTGTAATCTCCAGGGCGCCCCCATGTTGGGGGGCCAAAATCAAAAAAGAGGGGTTGCACAGGAAAAAAAAATATATTTCACGTAAACACTGCCAAATATAAGACCATAGGATCTTTACACTCACCAGCGTCAAGTCTTGATCGCTAAGGCAGCCGGCGATCTGGAGGCTGCACAGGTTTGGGGTACGTGACCCCGTCGGTGCCACACACGGGGTCGTAGTTGTAGGGGGAGCCGACGCACAAGGCGCTTGGGACTTCCCGATGGCCCGGGAAAGGGAAACTCAGAAATAAAACTGGGAATTGTGTTGTGTGTGTGTGGTGTGTGGTTGTGTGTGTGTGTTGTGTGGTGTGTGTGATGTGTTATGTGGGGTGTGTGTGTGTGTGTGTGTGTGTTTTTTGGTTTTTGTGTGTGTGTGTGGTGTGTGGTGTGTGTGGTGTGTTAGTGTGTGTGTGTGTGTAGGTGTGTGGGGGTGTGTGTTGGTGTGGTGTGTTGTGTGTGGTTATGTTTGTGTGTGTTGTGTTTTTATGTGTGTGTTGTTGTGTGTGTGTGTGTGTGTGTGTGTGTGAAGAAAAGGGACTGAGATTGCTCAGAAAAAGACCGAAATGAGGACGTTTTTCATAAACTGAAAAACGGGTATAAACATATCGGAATTTTGGAAAATGGGAAACATATAAATTTCCCTTTGACCCCGTTCCATGCGGCCCACTAAATTTTCAGGCATAAACCACTCTGTTTTATTCACATCTACACGGCTTATAATATTCCCTTAAAAAAGAACGAAAAAAATAGGGTCTATCCCTACCAGTGAAATCTTTGTCACTTTGGGGTCGGGGGACCTGGAGGCTCACGGTTGGGGTACGTGACCCCGTCGGAGCCACACACGGGTCCAAGTGGTAGTGGCATGGGAGGTCACACGTGTCCTGCCCAGAGGCTGAGGGCGAGGAAATAAGGTAAAGGAAAATCTAATGTCTGTCTGTCTGTTTAACTATCGTACTATCTGTTTGTCTGACTCCACCCTTTACTTTATTCAAAGTTCGTTCCATTAGAATGATAATCCATAGAAACAAAACACAGAAAATATTTCTACGAGGTAATTCTAAGCCTACCCCATAGCGAAATACATCGCTATCGAAAACACGAAAAAAATCTTCGAAGTCTAGAAAAGTCTCCGAATCTTAGCCCAAACTCCCCCTAATCTGTGTTGGATGAGAAGCGGCGCACTCACCGAGGAGGAAGAGAGACAGGAACCAATAGCTCTTCATGGCGCGCAATTGTATGCCCCGAGATCCACCGACCCCTTTATATATGACCTCAGAATCTAAGGAAAAAGGGCAAAAATAGGAAACAGTGCCACTTAGTGCCAGGTGGAGTGTCAGAACAGGTAGGGGAAGGGGGGGGGGGTAGGGGACAAGGGAAGGCGGGAAAGGGAAGGGGACGAGATAAGGGACGTGGGAAGGGTTGCATTGGGGATCCGGGAGGGTCAAATGAGACGCGAAGTATCACAGACATTTTCCTTACTGGCCCTTAAAACAAATCAATAATTAATTCAATTTGCATATCTTATACGTCTCCGAATATTCTATTCCCGTTAAAATCACCCTGCCATCAGTTAGATAATGTCTTGCTTTCTTTTCTCCTTTCTTTTAATCTGTTGTCATTGTCATGTCCGCCTCCGTCTCGTTCCCATGGCAACAAGTGACGTCATCATTCGGTCTTCGTGGGAGATGGAATCCAACTCCCTTTTTAATGATTTGATCACTTTTTATAGATCTCGTTTTATTTAATTAATTGATTTGTTCATCTGTTGATTATTGTTAACCGTGTTTATTACCATTTATTGTTATTTCCTTGCCTGTAAGTCTTTTAAACGAGAAAAAAGGTCGTTTCAAGACAATCGTCCCGAGGAAAAAATAATGAAACAGGAAAATAAGAAATAAGTACGTAGTGACTCCTGTGGCCAATAAATGTTTCCAGTTTTCCAAATTCCGAAATATTTATATCCGTTTTTCATTCTATAGAGAACGATCTCATCTCGCTCTTTTTCTCAGTCCATTTTCTTTATATCTATATCTACCCATCTATATACATATGTGTTATGTGTATGTATATATACATATATATATATATATATATATATATATATATATATATATATATATATGTGTGTGTGTGTGTGTGTGTGTGGTGTGTGTGTGTGTGTGTTGTGTGTGTGTGGTGTGTGGTGTTGTGTGTTGTCTGGCGATAATATTTTATAATATATATATAATAATATATATAATATATATATATATGTATATATATATATATTATATATATATATATATAATATATATGTATACTTATATATACATACACATACACACACACATACAACACAACACACACACACACACACACACACACACACACACACATATATATATATTATATTTTATATATACATATATATATATATATATTATATATATATATATATATATATATATATATATTATTGTGTGTATGTGTGTGCATATATATTATATATATATATATATATATATATATATAATATATATAATTTTAAAATTATATTACACGCGCTAATTTACATATACATATGTGCTATATATTAATATATATATATGTTTTTTAATATATATATAAAATATATATTATTATATTATATATAGAAAGAGAGAGAAGAGAGAGAGGAGAGAGAGGGGAGAGAGAGGTATGTGGTATTTTAAACATGTATATATACATATAATTATTATATATATATATATATATATATATTTATATATATATATATATATATATATATATATATGTATATATATACATATATATATATATATATATATATATAATATATATATATAATATGTTGTGTGTGTGTGTGTGTGTGGTGTGTGTGTGTGTGTGTGTGTGTGTGTGTGTGTGTGTGTGTTTATACATATACATACACACACACGCACACATATGGGTATATAAATGTTGTGCATATATTTTATATATAATATATATATATATATATATAATAATAAATATATAAAATTATATATATATATATATATTATATATATATATATATTTACATTTACGTAACACACACACAACACCACACACACACACCACACACACACACACACAATATATATATATTATATATTTTACATATATATATATATATAATATATATATATATATATATATATATATGTATATATATATATATATGTGTGTGTTGTGTGTGTGTGTGTGTGTGTGTGTGTGTGTGTGTGTGTGTGTGTGTGTGTGTGTGTGTGTGCATATATGTACATATATAGTATGTATGTATGTGTATATATGTACACATATATATGCATGTACGCATGTATATATGTATGTGTGTATATACATACATATATACATGCATGTGTATATATATATATATGGTATGTATGTATATGTATAAATGGACATATATTGCATGTACGTATGTATATATGTGTATGTGTGTGTGCGTGTGTGTGTGCGTATATATATATATATCACAAGAAGGAACTACTTCTGTTCCTCCGTGCTTGGGACTCGCCCGTCTGGAGGGTTGCAACTCGGGACCTAGTTACTACTATTGCAAACCATGCGAATGCGATGATATAGCCTAGACTTCGGATTACGCTGACTGTTACTTATTCATTAACCATGACAACGTCTGCAATTTAGGTAAACTTTGCAAATATTTTACTAGCATTACATTTTTGTATAAATCAAGACATTCTGATATACAAGTAATCATTGATTACTAATTCAAATCAACGCCGAAATCAAGACTCTAGCGTCGCATTCGTATGATAGTTTGTGAGGAGTCTACGTTATTACAATTATTAGTTTCGTACTTCATATTACCTATCATTTACGTACGATAAAGTCGTATACACGAAGTGGGATTGTGGTTACAAATTACAAAGTTACATTTTGTGAGCAAAGGCCTACGTCATATAACCATTAGCGCAAACTGGGGGAGGGAGGAACTATGGAAAGGAACAGTACATATATATATGTATTTATATAAATATATATATATATATATATATATATATATATTATATATGGGGCCGCGGTGGCCGAATGGTTAGAGCGTCGGGCTCAAGACTGTCACGAGGGCAATCTGAGTTCGAGGGTTCAAGTCACCGGCCGGCGCGTTGTTCCCTTGGGCAAGGAGCTTCACTTCGATTGCCTGCCTAGCCACTGGGTGGCCAAGCCAGCTCAAGTCAGTGCCGGGTAAATAGAGATGGTGACTCAATAAAAACACCGGGCGGAAGGCAATGGCAAACCACCGCTCTAAATTGCTAAGAAAAAATCATGGAAGCCCATGATCGTCAAGGCCGGGCGGTGGCGAATGGTTAGAGCGTCGGAATCAAGACTGTCACGAGGGGAATCTGAATTCGGGGGTTTCGAGGTCACCGACCGCCACGTTGTTCCCTTGGGCAAGGAACTTCACCTTGATTGCAAACCTACCCATGGGGGGGCCCAGCCAGCCCAAGTCAAGTGCTGGTCCCAAGCCCGGAGAAATAGAGAGAATGATTACCTAAAAAGGTACCACCGGCACTCTGTAAAAGGCTATCATCCTTAGTACAATGGTGAACAGAGGGTAGTTATACTTGTTAACGGTTTGACTCTTTATGTCTGAGAGTTGACACCACGAAGTATAAAGAACACGACATGTTTAGTTATACGGGGTTATAGGGCCGCGCGGAGGTCACGGTCAGCTGCCCGGAGGGGAGGGCGGAGCTGACCTTAGTGCGGTGGCAGTTTTAGCACGAACTCCCGGTCAAACGAGGTCAGATAAAAATGGACCTCCGCCCTCGCTGAGCGGGTGGTTCTTTTTTGGGGACATTTGGATCCACGTGGAAAACAGCCACGTGGTCCACTGGTAATAAAAATTTAGAATTATCCACATCCTGTAACAAAAATAGAATTATCCACATTTTTATATTGCTCGGCCACCTACTCGCGCCTCGCCCTCGAGGCGCCTTCAAGGGTGACCTAACTTGGCTGGTCGTCTCGTTTCGTGCGTCGTCCTGGTGCCTTTTCGTGGCTTCTCGTCCCTGTCGTCCTAATCTCCTGGTCCTCTGTGTAACTGTCCGTCCTCGTTCACACGTCCTCAAAAAGTCTCGCAAAGGTCCTCCTTGACTTCGGATTCGTTTGGACCTCCTCGTAGTCCTGGCCCAGGCCTAACCGGGCGGCGTCCTCGTCCACACGTCCTCACAGATCTCGTCCAGGTCCTTCTCGCGTCCACACGTCCTCGTAATCTTCACCCGGGAAATCTACGGGCGTCGGGCAGGGGCGCATCTCGGGGCTGCTGATATCTGCGCTACGGCTCCTGGAGTTGACCGGATCTGCAGGCGTCCGCCAGGCACAGCATTCTGGGCGACTGATACCTGCGGCAAAGGTGCTGGTTCGCGGGATTCTACGGGGAGTCTGGCAGGCAACACCTTTTCTGACGAAAACCCTGGTCCGTGGCCTATGGCGATTTCGATGACGTCCTTCTTACAGCATCCTAAGGGCCCTCCCTGGTGCCGTGCCCGGTCCGACTGCAATATAAAGTCGGGGAGCCAGATCATACACGTAAGGCCAGAGTAAAGAGAAAAAGAAAGGCAACAGAGAAGATGGGGTGAATTACCACTAGCCGGTTATTATAACAAATTTACGGTTTTTAATGTTGGTTTTTAATTTATTTTCGTCTTTTTTTTTCATTTTGTGTTTTATTTTCACAAAGGTAAAGAAGAAAATAGAAGAGGGAGATGTCAGTAGCGGGCCGCATAGACCTATTTGAACTAACCCTACATCTCTGATAGATATGAGAATAGATAAGGGAACGACATCGGCGATCCGCGAAGATCTATTTGAACCATAGTCGTCACACGATAAGAAATAGATGTAACTTGTAAATTTATGTACGAACCACTCGTCACGACAGACAAAATTGCGGGTAAAGAGATACCCTAATAAATCTTTACGCCGGCCATAAGACAATGAAAAGGGTCAGTTTTCTTTTATCCCGTGTGTGTGAGTGAGCTGAATGTGTGTGTGTATTTCGTGTGTGAGTGACAGCTAAACGGTAATGAGAGGGAACGAGAGTGACCTCACACAGAGAATGAATCACAAACACGATATTAGCGTTCACTATAATAAAACTAAAATAAATTAGCAATGCTAGCTGTTAAGATTATTTCAACTACCACATTGAAATTTAACAATAAGATATGCCCAACAGAATGTCGCATGGGAAAGAATGGTGACATGAAAAAAAAAATTCGCCAAATTTTTTATCAAGCAAATCTTCTCGGGGTCAGAAAAACTGAACTGCCGAGGTACATGTCTAGCTTTGCACGTCAGACTTCAATAAACTCAATAACGGGGGATCCTATACCCAAATGCCGTATATGACTGAAGCGACTCGAGCCAGGAATATAATATCTGCTCTCTTTTGCGTATTCTGTAAGGGCGCTCGCAAATTCCCGAAGGGGTATATAATTCACGAAAAACCACAAACGCTTGGGGGGTACCCAAAAAATGCAAGCGACTTCAAAGAGGGTGAGAAAGGTGTGATTAATAAGCGAATAATGATTCTAGCTTAAACCCTAGTCCTACATTAATTAACGGACGTAACCGCGGGTCACACCGACTCAAAGGGAGCCGAAACGAACGAATAACTTTACTCTCGAACGACGGACGCAGATCTATTAGGCGTTTACGCAAAACCCCCGGGGCAATATCGGGCAATCCTGTGCACTATGATATGGGGGAAGATCCTACGCTATATTCAACTAATGAATTTTAATGAATTTCCGTTACATACTTCGTTCTAGCGCCGAATTTGAACGTGTCACCAAAAAACAATGTAACAATGATCATCTGAAACTACCCACGCCCCACCGACCGGGAAAAGAGAAGTGAGGTCAGGTCAAAATAGGAAATTAACCTTTTTCTAATCCAAAGTGACCGCAAAAGAAAAAAAAGGGAAGGTCAGGTCGGGCGCGAGGGGTTTGGAACGAGATAAAAAGAAATGGTATTCCTGATAAGATAAAATCACGAACGCGTTAAATTCGTTGCAGATGAAAATATAAATCTCTAAAAACGAGAGAAAATAATTAATTACTTTACTAACGAACGATATTCATGTTTATTGATCACATACTCGATCGCACGGAAATGCGATCTGAGGTGGAAGAATAGTGGAGAAAGTGCCATTTGCTGTCATTAGCACCTTTTAACCCAACAAAAAACAACGGCTAACACATGTATGGGAGAAGGAAGGGAAAAGAATAAGAAAGGGGCCCAACGTGTACTTACGTGTTTTTTTTTTTTTTTTAGCCATGTCTTGAAGCGGTCGAGCGGATTTTCTTCGGGGGTGGTGTGTCCGTGTTGCATGCCAAAAGGATGCAAAAGGCCCTCGCTGCCCCCAGACTGTAAAAAGGGTATCATCCTTAGTACAATGGTGAACAGAGGGTAGTTATACTTGTTAACGGCTTGACTCTTTATTTCTGAGAGTTGACACCACGAAGTATAAAAGGACATGTTTTAGTTATACGGGTTATAGGGCCGCGCGGAGGTCACGGTCAGCTGCCCGGAGAGAGGGCGGAGCTGACCTTAGTGCGGTGGCAGCTTAGCACGAACTCCCGGTCAAACGAGGTCAGATATAAAATGTGAAACCCCCCGCCCTCGCGAGCGGGTGGTCTTATTTGGGACATTTGGATCCACGTGGAAAACAGCCACGTGTCCACTGGTAATAGAAAAGAATTACCCACACCCTGTAACAAAATAAAATTATCCACTTTATACACTCTCCGTGGAAAGGGAATGGGGGCCCCCCACGTACTCACTCCCAAAAGCATCACAACATGAAAAATCAATTTAATATCAGCTGTGACCCCGGCGGTCAGACATGAATCTACCGTTTTAAAAAAAAGAAATATTATTATAATAATATATTAAATAAATTTAATATATTACGCATTATATCTATATGTATTTATTTGTGTATATATACACATATATGTATAAATGTTTTTATGTAATAATGTTTTTTAAATTTACATATATATATTTTATATATATTATATATAATATATATAATATATACAATATATATATATATAATATAATTTTTTTATTTTAAAATTTCTATATTGTGTTTATATTAAAAATATGTATATAGGGATTTACATATATGCTTATATATCTATATGTGTATAGATGCATATATATATATATATATATTTATATATATATATATATATATATACAAATAATAGAGAGAGATTGCATAAATATATAAAATTATATTATATATATTTTAAAATATATATATATAAAATATTATAATGGTGTTTTGTGTGTGTGTGTAGACCTATGTGGGTCCTTGTTTATGCGTTTCTATATGTATTTGTATGCTTATAGAGGTGTACACATATAAACCATGATTAAATATGACTGGTAACTATTACGCTATTATCATTATCTATAGTTTATGTATGATTGTATGTATGTACACGTGTATGAACGCATGTATGTATGTACACTTTTTTACAGTACAATGAGCAAGCTTAGGGGGGTTTAAAACAAAAAAAATTTTTGTTAATTTATTTTTTTGTAAAAAAAAGTTCAACACCAGAGACTCTTTATGGCCCCTTGAGTGGCACTTGGTTTAGGCACTCATACCTCGCAGGGACCTGTGGGAAATGGGTAAATAGGACAGAGATTAATTTCATCATATTTGATATTATTGTTATTATCATCGTTGTTATTTATTATCATTGCAGGGAAAGAGAAAGCGGGAGGGAGGGAGGGAGGAGGGAGGGAGGGAGAAAAGAGAAAGAGAAAGAAAAAGAGAAAGAAAAAGAGAGAGAGAGAGAGAGAGAGAGAGAGAGAGAGAGAGAGAGAGAGAGAGAAGAGGGGGAGGGGGGAGGGACAAAAAATGTGTGCCAACGCTTACGCACAACAAAAACACACACACACACAAGGGGGGGTGGGAGACAAATAGACAGTGAAAGGAAGACAATCTGACCGAAACCCATTAATACATACATACATACATACACACACACACGCACACACACACACAAACACACGCGCACGCGCGCGCGCACACACACACACACACACACACACACACACACACACACGCACGCACACGCACGTACGCACGCACGCACGCACACAGCGATAATACACCAATTAAAATCCATAAAACCAATTCTCTTTTTTTTTTTACCAAGATGATCAACCACATATATAATATTCTCGCCGCCAGCCTGTGCCAAATACATAGCCTGGCACAGATCACAAAGGGTCCTGTAGGTAGTGCCAGACACCTCGCACAGGGGAGAGTAGACATGGGTGCCACAGTCCTCGCCGGCCATCGCAGGTTCGCAGGGTGCCACGACGTCTTCTATGGGTGGGAGGCACTCGCCTGGGTAGGCCTGAGGTTGGGGGGGGGGGGAGGTGAGGAAAAAAATTACTGATCTGCTTACCTGTCTATTTGTACAATGATCTATCCGATTATCCAACTATTTGCATAATTAATTTCCTATTTTGTACAATTATCTATCTGCTATTATAATTATATGTACAATTATTCACCCACTTATCTATCTACTTGTACACCAATTTGTACAAGTAGATAACATTATTTATTTCCTTATCTATCTATCTGTGCAATTATTCATCTATTTTTACAATTATCAATCTATCGATCTGCTAAACCTATCTGCACGTAAATGATAGGGAATATATACATAGACAGACAAACAAAGGCAATTCACCCAAAGTCAGCGGGTTCATCTAGTCCCCTTTAGATTTTGGTGAGTTTCGTTACATACAGATGGCTCCACGTGTGCTCAGCCACCAAGGAGTCTATCAGTAGGTTTTAGTTACCGATTCCTGATTTCCCCATTCCTTGAATTGGTGGGAAACGTGTCTTTCTTTCCAATACTATTAGTATTGACATTGTTATCATTCTTATTGATATTATGATTATTAAATTGTTATTAAAATATTAATACAACAAAATAATAGGAATGAAGCTTTCAAAAAAATTAAAGAAAAGGGTAAACATTAGAGATAGGTAAGACTAATAGCTGACTCCTTGGTGACTAAGCATTTGTAGAGCCATCTATGTACAAAAGACAATAAATAATCTTTTATTACAGTGGGCATGGCATTGTAGTCTCGCCACCCGCGTCAATTGGGTTAATGAGGCGGGTAAATAGCCATATAAACAGAGGGACATATAACCATATATATGGATAGATAAACAGATGGAGGATTTACAAATAGACCGACAAACCCAGATATATTATTAAACAAAGAAATAAATATGT
This sequence comes from Penaeus monodon, assembly GCF_015228065.2. Taxonomy (NCBI): domain Eukaryota; kingdom Metazoa; phylum Arthropoda; class Malacostraca; order Decapoda; family Penaeidae; genus Penaeus; species Penaeus monodon. The sequence continues at coordinate 8,200,809 of NC_051392.1, read as the reverse complement.
AAATAAATAGACAAATGAATATTTAAATCGATAAATAGATGAATATTTAGATAAATAGACAAACTGAGGCAACTGATAGAGCATAGAAAGATATAGATAGATATTCAGAAGGGCAGATACATGGGTAAATAGATAGGCAAACATTAATCATTAAACAGATAGATAGATATGTACATACATCCACACACAGAAAGATAAACAGACATAAATATAAAATTAAATACACATATAGACAGATAGACATTTAGATGGACAAATATCAGAACAGAGACAAATAATTCGACATGATTTAGGAGATAAATAAATAGGTAAATAAATAAATAATCACTTAAACAGGCAGATAAAAAGACAGACCAAGTTACCAATTGCAAGTCATCATCCTGAGCAGATGCTAATTCCAGGAAGCAGAGGTTGGCCTGAGTGACACCGTCAGTGCCACATACGGGAACCCACTCCTCAGGGCACTCACTTCCACACTCCCCATTATGAGCCTGGAATGAACAAACACCATTGCAAAGGATGAGTGAATAGTAAAACACTGACCATCATAAGCCTGGAAATTATATTAAGAAGAAGAAGAAGAAAAAAAGATGAGTAGCGAAATAAAGGTTAATGAAAAGGGATTAAGGTAAGTGATGGGAATTCGTGGGTAAATGGTAGGTATTTCGACACGAGGATTGAGCTATGTGATGGAGGAATGAAACTGAAGGCAGAGGAGTATATAAGGATTTATGCAACAAAGTTGGAGTAATATGATGAACACCCGAATGATAGTTATAAATAGGTGCTTTAAATAAAACAAAAACTATTGGCTAATAGATAAAAAATCAAAGAATGATGCTAAATATCCAGTACACACACACACACACGTACATACATACACACATAAAGTAGAAAAAGAAAAAGAAACAAAAACTAATTTAACAAACAACCCACGTCCTTACCAAAGTGATCTCGCCATCGCTCAGACAATCGGCCAGTTCGAGTTCGCACTTGTTGGAGTATGTGACGTCATCGCTGCCACACACCGGGTCCCATTCATCAGTGCAGACGAAGTCACACGCATCCTGGCCAAGCGCTGGGAGGGAAACAGTGTTTATGCTGTTATTATTGTTATTGTTAACATTATTATGATCATTGCCATTGTAGTTATGTTATTATTATCACTAATGTACAGTATGTTCACTCACATACTGTGTGATTTTATGCTATATACTATATGGGAATATGTATATATGTACACATACATATATGTACACACATACACACATTCATATTGTATATTTATGTCTATCTATTTATATCTATCTTCTTGTGTGTGATTTATACATACATGTATTTTATATATATATATATATATATATATATATATATATATATATATATATATATATACACACATGTATGAATATACATGTATGTATAAATATGTATGTATATATACACATGTGTATATATATGTAAACATTTGTATATATGTATATATAAACATATATATGCAAACATTTGTATATATGTATAAATAAATATATATATATATATATATATATATATATGTATATATAGATATAGCCAAATTAATATATATATATATATAGCCATTATAATATATATATACATATATATATATATATATATATATATATATATATATATATATATATATATATAAGCACGCTAGGCACACCATATACATAGTACAACACACGCACAGTAACCCCAAATCCCTGACAGACTCAAACACACACACACCCTGACCTCAAGACACACTCACGCCACCCTCCCTTGGCTACGCTTTCGAAATCCAACACATTTCGTCAGAACACTTACCCAGGACCACGAAGGTGAAAAGCAACGCAAGTTTCATGACGACTCACCAACAACATGTAACTAAGGCAATGTCGTACCTTCTTATCAAGATCGGCTGAGGTCCTCCTGGTGAGAAAACAAACAGGTGTCATAGAGTTATTCGAGGGGGGTTGTTGTCAACTGAGTCTGTTCTGAACTTGATTTGATAGTAATATTTTTTTTTATTTGTTTTATTCGATAATTGGACTATTATTACGTATATTGTATTGTTTTATTGTTATCTTGGTTTCCGTGTGGGTTTGTTGTTGCTCGTGTTATCTGTGATAAGGTTGGTGGTAATGCTGTTATCATATTTCATCTTCTGTGAACTTTATTTTATATATCCTTCTTTATTCCATTTGCTACAGAATGTTGAAGTGCGTTTTTTGTATTTAGTGTATTGTTTAATTTTTTTTTCTTCAGTGTGAATAAAACACAAAGGACGTTTTATATCGCCTTTTATTGTCGCTATGATAACCCTCACCACTGTTCACCATTTACTATTTTTTTCCAAATAGAAAAAAAAAATCGAATATTAAAAAAGAAAATGTCATTTGCGTTCTTTCTAAGAATTAAAGAACAGTTAGCCTATGCAAGTATTTCATTACTTGTCATCATAGAAAACGCTTTCGATGTATGACTTTCTTAATTTATTATTATCTTTATTATTAACATTACCATAACACCATAAATTACATTTTCATGTTAACATGTGTTAACATGAAAAGGATGACTTGGGCATGTGTTAACATGAAGGGACCTGGGCAAACATGAGGCAACTGGCTTTGAGTGGAGGAGTGGAGGAACAAGCCAGGAGTCGGAGTTGGGTGCTGCTCCTGTGAAGACCTCGTGTGTGCCTTTGTGACCTGATAAACATTGTGTTGCCCTGTTATAAGCTGTATTGTGCTGTGTGACATGCTGGATTCCCCCCTGTATTGTGCCTATAGAAAAGTGTACGGGTAAATAACTTGTGGAAATAAAGGAAAGACTGTCATTTTGTGTTTATTTCGTGCCCTGCCTCGCCACTTGGCGTTTCCCCTCTTGGTGTTCTGGGACGCTGTGGTGCTCGGTGCCTCTTGGAGCTGTTCAGTGTTCACGACCCTGTGGATAGCACGCCGTCTGCCTAGCCTGCCTTGTGTTGGTGGCAGAGAGACGAGGCGGTCGGCGTAACAGTAATAATAAATAAATTAATAACAACTGAGATCAACTTTGTCATTCATTATTTATATTCAAACAGCATTGGTATTTAAAGTGTAATAGTATCTGAATAGGTTTATCTAATCGAAGTGTTTATGCACAATAATATGAATAACAATAAAGCAGTAATGGTAATGTCCATAGTAGAGAAAATACAAAATCTTTGTTGGCATTGTTTGTGGCGTCAATCACTGCTTCGTAGCATGCCATGTGACTCGTAAAATGATAAATGCGAGCGAGTACTGTATTTTAGAAGCATAAGGGAATTAGTTCAGCCATCTGGAAGGATTTTACACTGTTAATTCTTTTCTTAACCGTGATTTATTTCTGAATATAAGGGGTTATACCTTTGCAGATAGTATTGCTATGCATAAATGTGTGTGTGTGTGTCAATATTTTCTGTGCACAAAACCTTTTATTTACTGCCATATCATCACTGGTCACAGTTTCATACAAATTTCACCATGGATAAGATCTTTTTGTAATATTTCGTAAACTCCTAACACTTTGATACATTCAAATACATTAAGCGTACATTACTGGAACCTGTTGAAACTTTTTTTTTTTTTTTGTATGCCTTGGTACAGTCTGATACCAGTATATCAAGTACCTTAATGGTTTTCTATTGACTTTTATGCGAAAGATTTGTCTTTTTTCTTTTATGTCAGTACAAATTTCGATGATATCGTGTTTTGCAGCGACCGTGATACAATTTGCAACAATGTTTCATAGGGGTTCGGGGATGCAACAAAAGGCTTATAGATTTTATTTCGGCTATTTTCGTTCGACTGCTGAAGAAAAAGAAAAAGAAAATACTACCAAAACTTTTAATAATAATGAGATTACAGAAACTAGTTATTAATAAATGAGGTCTTCTCGTGACATTTTAAAATACTTATATGTGTTATACATGTACAAAACATATTATGGTATTGTTATAAGACACACAATATTAGTTTACGTATAACGGCACCACAATGCACAGGATGCGATGGTGATGGCTGAGGTAACAGATTGGTGATGATAAATATTTACTACTTTAGTTAGTGTGATGATAATTAAGTAGAACAGAACGATGCCATTTGGCTATGTTTACATTTAGTCAATTATCACCGGTTTCACGAAGTGCATCTTCGATACGTTACAGAAAAGAAAGAAAACAGTATCTTAAGAATGAAACTATATATGTACGTTGAAAAATTTATTTCTACATTCAGTTGTCCATTATATATATAACCATCTATTTTGGCGCAGATATACTGTACATACGACAGTAAACGCGGAACAGAATCTTGAGATATATATATATATATATATATATATATATATATATTATTAACTATGTAATTTATATTACATATTAACTATGTAAATTATATTAAACAGACAGGAATCTGTTATCACTTGTCACTTTAATCTATCATTATATTTCATTTACAAGATTATGATCGAGTTATATCTGTTATTATCCGTATTAATTATTTAGTTACTGACGTATCATGATGGAAATTTGCATATGGCCGAGAGACCAGAGGATTTATAATAATGTGTGCAAAATATGAGCAAATTTAAGTATTGATAAAAAAAAGAGGTTTTGCGGTAGAAACTACTCAATGAATTGGTGTTTTGAGGTAGATAATGGTTGAGGTTTTTTTCGGTACATAAAAACATACTCTCAGAAAATAATAATGATAATAATAATAATAATAATAATAATAATAATAATAAAAATAATAATGACAATAGTATTAATAAAAACAACAATCACATCATCATCATTATAATAATAATAATAATAATAATAATAATAATAACAATAAATAATGGTTGCAAAAAGTATATATTTGCTAACTTGGGAGATTTTGGGGATATACAGATTTGTAAAAAAAAAAAAAAAAAAAATATATATATATATATATATATGCATATATATATATATATATATATATATATATATATATATATATATATATATATATATATCAGTCGGAAACATACTTATAGTAATGAAATGGAAAATTATCCCATTTTTTTCATATCCACATGAATGGAAAACTGTCTTGGGTGAACTGACTAAATGGATAACATGGCGTGGGTGAACTTGCTAAAGAAAAAGAAAGAAAGAAAGAAAGAACAAGAAAAAGAAAAAAAAAAGAAAGAAAGAAGAAGAAGAAGAAGAAGAAAAAAAATATATATATATTCATATATATATATATATATAACAGTGACTACAACACCAACATTCGTCTCTATAATCTACATTTATGTCCCTTTCCATAATCTTGGACCCTCACACTTGAAGCTCCGCCAACAGATGATCTCTGTGATCCGGCCATCGATAGACCCGTGTTTTCGGTATGTCGTCCAGAAGGTCGGTCGTGGGTGTGTTCTCAAGCCTGCGTGAAGGGAGAGGTATGGGTAATAGGTGATTAAGAGAGAAGGGATAAGTGTTGTAGGTAATAAGAGGTAACTGGTGATTAATCGCGAGAGGTAGCTTGATAATTAATCTTGTGTGTATTTGTGTATACTTGTGAGGGCTTATCTCTCTCTCTCTCTCTCTCTCGCTATATATATATATATATATATATATATATATATATATATATATATATATATATATATATATATAATATATATATATATATATATATATATATATATAAATATATATATATATATATACATATATATATTATATATATATATATATATATATATATATATATATTTGTGTGTGTGTGTGTGTGTTTATCTATCTATCAATCCATCTATTTACCAAT
>NC_051392.1:8184984-8187484 GCF_015228065.2 Penaeus monodon | reverse complement strand
GTCTCTCTCCAGAAGGGCTGAGGCAAGCTTTATCGAACAGTGGTTAACCGCGTAGCAAAACGCCCATGAATACAGTAGTCTTCGTTTATACTTTTCAGTTAACCACAGAGTAACAGAACTCCTTTTGCAATTGCTGAGTTTATGTACTAATCGACTGCTGTCTTGCCGTGACTGTCTTGGTTAGCAGTTGGATATATTTATTTATTTAATTAACTAATCATCTATTTTGTCTTTTATTTATGCATTTGTTTATTTATCCATTCATGATCTTTCAACAGTTAGCGGGTAGTATAAGTATACACACACACATACACACGCGGCCTACATATTATTGGACATACCCAGACCTAAAACAACACATTATGAAAAATACCCAAATGTTTCGTATAATCGGTTCTTACTTGGTACAGGGTCGCGAGCGTAACAGTACAGTGGCACTTCGTAATCAATGTGGCACTCACTTCCTGTTTTATTTGCCATTGTTAGAGATTGATTTATTTGTTTGCTCCATTATTCTACTCATGTGGTGGAGTCGATGGATATATGTATTTTTTACTTTGTTTGGTAATGATGGTATTGGTACTATTGCTGATATAACTGTTACTGTTCTTATTACTGCTCTTTGTTATTACTGTTATAGTTCCTGTTAAAGTTGTTGTTGTATTGTTATTATTATTGTCTTTATTATTGCTGTTGTTGTCATCATCATCATCATCACCATCACCATCACCACCATCACCATCACCATCACCACCATCATCATCATCATCATTATTATCATCATGATCATGATCATGATCATGATCATGATCATGATCATCATCGTCATCATCATCATCATCATCATCATCATCATCATCATCATCATCATCATCATCATCATCATCACCATCATCATCATCACCATCATCATCATCATCATCAACATCATCATAACAATGGCGATTTTATCGTTATTATCAACATTATTATAATTATCACCATTGCCATTATTATTATCATTATCATCATTACAATGGCGATTTTCATCGTAATTATCAGTTTCATTATTTCCATCAATATCATTAATAATTATCAATATTGATATTTTTATCATTACCACTACTATTACTATTATTACTACCACAACTATTATCGTTATTATCATGATTATATTACTATTATCATCAATTTTATCATTACACTGCTACAACAATTACTTCTATCAATATTACTTTAACCACAACTACTATTATTTATACTACTACAACTACTATTGCTACGACTACTACTACTACAAATTTCACTTCCATTCCTACTTCTGCTATTACTATGACTACTACAACACCAACTACGACAACTTCAACTAAACCACTACTAATGATGATAATAACTTTACTACAATAACTACTACTACCACTACCAACAACTACTATAAATAGTACTACGACCATCAGTATAACTACCATTACCAATCCCACTACCACTACTACAAGAACTACGAGGGGCTTCAAAAAATCGTGGAAAAAGTCCATAACTAAATATCATAAGGAAGGATTTTGATTTCCTTGCACCTGAACATTCTTGTACTAACGTGTTATAACGTGTTCAAGCATGAATCCTTAAATGTAGGTAATAACGTATCCCTGCCAGCCTCCGGGCTAATACAGTGGTAACGTGTCGGCCTCTCATCCGAGGGGTCGGCGGTTCGCGGCCCGCCCAGGCGCGAGAAGTTGCAATTGTCGCCTGGAGGTTACTGCTGTGGCTGGGCACCACGGCGGGTAAGGACTAGGTTCAGCCGAGTCAGCACCAGCTGACACACGTGAGCGAGTCGGCATTAGTCGACACAGGCCGGGCTCCCCTCATGGCATAGCCCGGGCGAGGCTAAGCTTCGCATATCGGACTTATCCTTAGCATCCCTGCCAGTTGGAAGTCAGGCACTATTCAAGCAACATGGAATCCATCGAAATCGAGGTCAGGACAAACATTAAATTCATGGTGAAACTCGCTTGGGAGAATAGGCAAATCATTGACGCTCTGGAGCAAGTTAGTGATGTTAATGTCCTAAAGAAATCAACAACCTACAAATGATTAAGTTGAAATTGAATCTGAGCCCTGTAGTGGCAGGCCATCAACATCAGTTTGTGAGGAAAACATTGATGCTGTCCGCGACATGATTGAAAAGGATAGACGAATAACCACTGAATCGGTAGCAGACACACTCAATAGTTTTGTGGGTTCTGTACAGGCAATTCTGATGGAGAATTTGGGGCCAAGCAAACTTTCCGTTCGAAAGCTGTTGCGCCTTGATCAGCAGCAAACAAAGGTAGAACTTTCAATGGAAATTTTAAACAAGTGTGATGAGGACTGAAGCTTTTCTGGAAGAGAATTGTGACAGAGAATGAAACATGGCTCTGTCAGTACGATCCTGAGGACAAAATTCAATCAAAGCAGTGGCTGTCCAGGGGTGGAAGTGGAGCAATCAAAGCAAATTCTGAGCGTTCAAGAGGAAAGGTCATGG
>NC_051392.1:8177484-8179984 GCF_015228065.2 Penaeus monodon | reverse complement strand
AAGGGCAACCAATATCATTCTCAGTCCTGTCTATACCGCACATTCACGGTACACGCTACTCAACGAACACACTCTACTAACCCTATTTTACAAAAATCTGTCTGTCAGTCATTGTTTAAACACCACAACAAACAAACGAAGTCACACTGAGACCAGATCCAAATGTCACCCACATTTAACTCACACCTCATTCCCCTGTCCTAACCGTTCTTTAACTGCCATAACATTGTTGTGTCATTGGTGTTTTTATTATAATTATTATTGTTCTCAAAGTACGTGTAAGTTTATCTAATTATTGATATGGTCACCATTTATATTATTCACATTTACAGTGTGCCCACTTACACGGACTTCACTCTAGGATTGTGAATTGTAGCTTGGATTAGCTCTCTCTCTCTCTCTCTCTCTCTCTCTCTCTCTCTCTCTCTCTCTCTCTCTCTCTCTCTCTCTCTCTCTCTCTCCCTCTCTCTCTCTCTCTCTCTCTCTCTTTCTCTCTCTCTGTATGTGTGTGTGTGTCTGTGTGTGTATGTGTAGTGACCTGTTCTTATGATATCTCTCGCCTCACATATCAGAAAAGCCATGGCTTACCTTACAGTAACTACACTGTCCTCAGCCGACTACAACAGATCTACAGCCGCGACAATGTCTAAGTGACCTTAGAACACGTTAATTCAACCTTTATTGTTTGTAAACAATTTTCATGCTGTTATTCTGTTGTCTTTATGTATAATTATGTCTTGTTTACACTTAAAACGTTCGTTAGAAAATGTTATCGCTATCATTATCGATATTTAAATGTCTTTATGTCTTATGAATACTTAACATTTCTGTCTCCTTATCACGAAACTTTTTACTCTTATAAACACCATAACTCTCTTCTTACATACAGCTGTATAAAAGGTACCTTTGTTCCTCAACCACGAAACCACCATGTGACCATATGTATCTGAATTTGTGTTCATTAAAATTCTTTCGTGTTTTCCATTATGAAATGTTTCAAAACTATGTTTGTTCATAGGAATTTCTCAGCAGTCAAAACAGACCACACTCGGAAGCGGGCCGGGCAGGACCAATCTCCTTCCTGGATGCCTCTGCCTTGCCTGTCCTCTGTACGCCATACTCTCGTGCTAATAAACCGTAGAAGCTGTGACAACGTTAACTGAACACCCAAATGCCAAACAAGTGGGGATACGTTCTCCCCACATACATGCATTGATGGCAGCGCTCTGGGATCACCGCACCCCACAAAGCCCTCTGAAGATAACACTAGATAACACGAAGATAGTTTGTCGACTTGAAGACTTCATCTTACAATGCATCTGTGGACTTCCGACATTAAGCACGAAGCCAGTCTCCCCTACCGAGCTGACATCGCTTCTCCCTCAGTACACATCACTCCAACACCTGTCGCAGGCTTCAACATTTGGTGTTCAACATTTGCTGCCGTTGCCTGATGCCTGCAACATCAATCAACACTGCTCTGCCAGTACCTCAAGGTGAGTTCCTTTATCCTCGCTGTTCGCATTTGTTTAGGAAATCCCCTGTGAAGTGAAGTGTCTAATTTCCTCTCGCTCTCGCGAACACCTGTGTTCCTCCCTTCATAGAAAACGAGAACTCCCCTCAGCTCCCGCTCGCTCTGTGCCTTACTCACTCATGCCCTGCGGGTTGCCTAACCTTTCTCTCTTATGTTCTCTCACTTCTCTGTAGTTCTGTCTACCTATAAGTACTAAATTTGTTTGCATGTTCATCTAAGTCATGATGATTTCTTGAATGCACACGATGCTGAATTCCAGTTCATTCATTATGACCTATTTCGCAGGAAAATATTTCCTGTGTTTGCATGTCTTTAACAAATATCTTCATTTGTAAATTATTCCTGTATCCTAGCATGCAACTACTCTTAATTAATTTCCCAACAAGCCTGCATTTTCACATGCAACTGCTCTCAATTCCCTGAAGGAAATATGTTCTATGATGTATCAGCTTACATTTAATGGGAATATCTGTTGTCCTGTATCATTATTATTTTCGTGGAGAATCATTCCTACATTTTGCATGGCTCTGTCAACTCGCAATATTCTCGAGATTTTATCCTGCAACCCCGATAGTTCATTACTGCCTTCTCTCTCTCAGGGGAATGTGGCAATGAACACTCGATTCCGAATCCCCGATTCGTTGCTTCCAGTCGTTTCCTAATCATTACGAGTTCGTGTTGATATTGTAACTCCCTGAGATATGGCAATGTGTCTTCTGTCGCCGAGACATGGTACTGTCGTTCCCGTTGTTGTCCTCAGAGCCAGACGCCCCCTGCTGAAGCCCACTGCGGATCACCACGTCGCTGCCCTCACTGGCGATCGCTGGTGCGCCAAGTTTCGCTCGCCCCGTTAACGAGCCCATCTCACGGACGTTCTTGCTGTCGCATCACCTGCCGACGCCCTTCTGTTCTCTACTGCATGTCGCTGCAACTCCGGTCGTGTGCGCCGCCTTGTCCGCTGGTGAC
>NC_051392.1:8157484-8172484 GCF_015228065.2 Penaeus monodon | reverse complement strand
CCGCCCAGGCGCGAGAAGTTGCAACTGTCGCCCGGAGGTTACTGCTGTGGCTGGGCACCACGGCGGGCAAGGACTCGGTTCAGCCGAGTCAGCAGCAGCTGACACACGTGAGCAAAATCAAGCAGACAGTATGTCACACCAAGAATATCCATTGTATCAAATGGAATCCAAACCAAACTTTTAAACTTTAAAACTCTCTCTCTCTCTCTCTCTCTCTCTCTCTCTCTCTCTCTCTCTCTCTCTCTCTCTCTCTCTCTCTCTCTCTCTCTCTCTCTCTCTCTCTCTCTCTCTCTTTTCTCTCATCTCTCTCTCCTCTTTCCCCCTCTCTCCCTCTCCTCTCTTCATCTACTACTCTCTCTCTTTTCTCTCTCTCTCCTCTCCCCTCTCTCTTTCGTTTCTCTCTCTCTCTCTCTCTCCTCTCTCTCTCTCTCTCCCCCCTCTCTCCTCTCTCTTTCAGTCTCTCTCTCCTCTTCTTCTCTCTCTCCCTCTTTCTTTCTTCTTTTTCTCTCCCCTTCTCTCTCTCTCTCTCTCTCTCTCTCTCATCTCTTCTCTCTCTCTCTCCTCTCTCTCTCTCTCTCTCTCTCTCTTCTCTCTCTCTCTCTCTCTCTCTCTCTCTCTCTCTCCTCTCTCTCTTTTCTCTCTCTCTTCTTCTCTCTCTCTCTTCTCTCTCTCTCTCTCTCATTCATCTCTCTCTCTCTCTTCTCTTCTCTCTTCTTCCTCTCTCTCTCTCTCTCTCTCTCTCTCTCTCTCTCTCTCTCTCTCTCTCTCTCTCTCTCTCTCTCTCTCTCTCTCTCTCTCTCTCTTTCACTCTTCTCTCTCTCTCTCTCTCTCTCTCTCTCTCTCTCTCTCTCTCTCTCTCTCTCTCTTTCAGTTTCTCTCCCTCTCTCTCTCTCTCTTTCTCTCTCTTTCAGTTTCTCTCTTTCTCTCTCTTCCAGTTTCTCTCTCTCTCTCTCTCTCTCTCTCTCTCTCTCTCTCTCTCTCTCTCTCTCTCTCTCTCTCTCTCTCTCTCTCTCTCTCTCTCTCTCCGTCTCTCTCTCTCTCTATATATATATCTATCTACATTTCTATATTTATCATCCATCTCTCTGTCTACATTTCTCTCTTACAGTCAGCGTGTTTGTTACGAAATCCATATCAAAAACATGTTACACATCCGCTAAAAAAGTGAACAGGATGGCATAAGTTATCTTTAAAAGTTTATCATTCTTACACTTTTATTTTCCTTTTTTTGACTTTGTTATTCTCCTTCTGTCATCATATTTTTCTCTTCATTATGATTATGTTCGTGATTTATCATTGTTTTCGTTATGCATCATTATCGTTGTTGGGATTGTTATCGCTGATATTCTTATTATCATTATTTTTATTATCATTAGAATTACTGTTGTTATTATCTTATTATCATTATTTTTATTATCATTAGAATTACTGTTGTTATTATCATTATCATCATTGCATTATTTTCATCATTATTACCATTACCATCATTACTCGTCATTAGTAGTACTTTATGCATAGCCAGAGCCATCGTTATTATTATCATTGTCATCATAAGCAGAATTCAATAGTTTCATTGTGTTTTGTTAAGATGCTAAAAAGTAATTTACCCTCATGATTTTTTTTTTCATTCATTTTTGGAGGGTTAAGTGAGGATAGGATGATAAGGTGCCGAGAGATTTAAAAAAATAACATACAGTTTTATTTTCATATATTTTATTGTTCGTTATATCTAATCTTTTTACACAATTCCAGGTTAGGTCTCACGACTTTGTAATAAGTCATTTTACGTGCCTAATCCATCTGTAACATATCTAAACAAACAACACTTTTATCCAAGTTTCTGTTGACGATCCAAACATACGAGCAACACACAGGTGGATTTCAAGATCCATGGGGATGCATTGCGTTTGGAGATCGAGCAAAGGCTATGCTCTGTATTTAGTTTTTTTTTTTTTTGCAGAACTGTTATGTAGAATCTGTTTCTGTATACACGCATCAATGCCGCAGTCTACCAGCTGATTGTTCCTTGAAACGTTTGACGATATTGAAAGGATCGGATTGAAAACGTTTTTATTTGTGATGATTGATTTTGGATACATACATATATATCTATACTTTGTTACTTTATCAACTTTTGGTTTCTCTTGATGATTTTTTTCCCCTTTTATTTTCTTAAAAAAAAAAATATCAAGAAATAATCAGGCAGATGAGTTTGAGGCATTCATGGCTGTTTTCATGATTTAATATATTAATAATGATGCATTCATCACATGAGCACAAAATTTACATACTTGTACGTACAACCATTCACATGACACATACCCCGCACAAACCTCTTGCTCAATCCAAACCGAGTCACGGTTTCTGCTCAAAATCAGTGCTAGCAAAAAGTGTTCGTGTCCGTCTGTGACGGTTTGTTATCTACAATGAGAGGCTCTTACATTACTTGCCGCAGAGGGATCATCTAAGCACTTAATCAAAATACTCTATGATCTGCACGTTCAAAACATAAAAGGAAGGATATATATATATATATATATAATATATATATATATATATATATATATATATATATATATATATATATATATATATGTATATATATATATATATAATATATATATATATATATATATATATATGTATATATATATATATATATATATATATATATATATATATATATATATATATATATATATATGTAATCACGGCAGAAGCCATGACTCGAACCGGATTGAGGAAAATGATCGAGCGGACTTTTTTTTATTTATTTATTTATTTATTTAATAAGGAGTGGGAGACGGGTATAGGCCGAACCAGACGTAGGGGGGATAGGGTCGTACATCCTGTGACGTGACTAGTGAATTTGGACCCTAAGGTACGCCTTGAAAGATCAAAATTGCTAATCTCGTGACCTATCTTACATTGGTGGCTCTGTGACAGAATATAACACGATGATAAAATAAAACGCTCCAAGGAAGGAGAATGGGAAGTAGGAGGAGAAGGAGGAGGAAAGGGCATAAAGAAGAGAAAATGATACATATCTACAGCGAATTCAAGTGTGCCAAATCTACTATCCTAGAGTTTGATGAAAGATAATCGACGCTCCATCGCGCAGTGTCTACGCAAAGAGCTCAACAAACATCTGATGTAAATATCTCCCCCCGAACATAGAGAGGATCCAACCCTGTGATGTAACTGCCCCGAATAAACAGTATAGATGATCCTAAAAAGAGCGCAGCTACTATAGGAGACTCGAATGCCTTTTGTACACTTTCATTTGTCAATTCGCGAAGATATAGATCCCTGATACGATCCCAAAAGAGTATTATGCCTGATGGACGTATGTATCTTAAATTTCATGTATATTCATCGCGGAAAATCTAATCGAGAAACTATTCTTGTTAATGTTTTGTGTTTTTTTATCATCGTTATCTTGATAATTCTGTTTGGTGATCTTCGTTTCTTTACACTTACTTCTCGTCTCCCTAGTGTTGGCGATTCACAGAGAGGTTTTATGGAGTGAAAGTAGAGAGAGGGAGAAAATACATCCTCGGGAAGAGACAATGATATGACAGACGGCATGTCATGGAAGAAGCTCAAGAATTCATGAGAGTAAATGGGGTCCAAAGCGTGACAGAGAAATGGGAAAAATCGTTAGCTCCGTTTGCAGTCGAGTGAGAAATTAGCAGAGGAGTGGATACAGCGAGGAATAGTTAAGAAGAAAAAAATATAAACAACAGGAGTCGTGATGATTCCACAACGGCACGTGATTGGTTGGAAAGGGTGCAGAGAAGAAGAGAGACGAAGCGTGATTGGTGAAAAGAAAAAGGTAAAGAGGGAGGCGACGTGCCCTGAACGGCACGCGATTGGTTGAAACATCGAGAAAAGGGGGCGTGGTCAATCTGGTAAAGAGGATCATTCCTATTTGTTGCACTTGAAGGAGATCGAAAGACAAAGAGACACAACCGATGAAGAGTAAAAGACACAAAGCAAAAGTAGCAGGTGTGTGTGTATATTATATATATATATATATGAGGTGAAGAAGGGTCGGGCGGGGGCAGAGAGGGGAAAGTGGTTGCGTAGGGTCGGGTCAAAGGATGGCGTCCCGTTGGAAAGCTCGATGGAGTCCCTGATAATGTTTTGACACGAATGCCATCCTCCAACATGAGCCTTTGTTTCATGTGTGTTTTAGTATTTGGATGACAGATTATCCTAAATGATAATTATGATAAATAATCGGTAATATAGATTCATCGAGCCCTCTTCTTTCAGGCTATGCGTTCTCCTTTCATGATGAATATCACTATTACTTCGTCCACGGGTGGAGGCAAAGACGTTACTTGCTCCGGAAACTTGTCTTCTCACACTTTCTTTGTCCTTCATTTGTTTTAGAAATTCACTTGTGTGTTTTAAGTCCGTTTGGAGGAGAGACTCACAACATGCGGGCAAAATGTGACAGATTCCAACACTGGACTAGACCTGCAGTATTTGTCTACTGTAAAGCTAAATGAGGCGATGGATGTGGACCTTTTTTATCTATGTTTTTTAAAGTATTTTCTAAAACATAATTTTATGTATTTTATATTTTTTTATATATTTTTTTATGTTTTTTTTATTTTTTTGCACTTCCAGACCCTGTCCCCATCTGATATGAAATGATCGGCACATAATATTAACAACACAGAGCTTGGCGGCCCCACACTTGACCAATAGGGGGCCACAACCCAAGACTGAGAGATTGCAGGGAACCAATGGCCGCGTGACACGTCATGAACAATTTCAAATATCTATAACCAATCAAAGGCATCCACGCCGTCGGGTCTTTGCAGTCTCCTAGACGTTGGTGGGTTATCAGGACGCATTAGGCCAATTGTGGTATGTGCAACCCTTATGTTTTAGTTATTTCAGCTTTTGCTTGCCTTTCTCTAATCGCAAATAAACGTTTTCTCTCTTCTTTGTTTTGGGCTGAAGTTTAGATGACCGGAATCCAAAATGAAAAAAGGCCTGATAAGTCCTAATACTTGTTGTATCCTAAGGGGAGTGTGCGGGACTCATACTATACAAAGATGGGAGGATATCCCACTCCATGCTATTTTCACACTTTTTACAAACTATTTTATATATTTTTTTCGATAGTTCCTATCAAATTACTAGTTCAAAGTTTCAACAGTAGTAATAATGACCCAACGAATCACAGGGGGAGGGGGAGGGGGGTTGATAAAACATACACTATCAGAGGAGTATGACCCTTAATAGGCTCAAACAATGAACATGTAAATAATAATTCCATATGGCACCAGGAATCCACGGCTGTCCCAGAACAGTTCAGGAGAGACATGAGAAATCATGAAAAAGGTATATTCTTTCAGCCATAGCTATTATGTCGGGAGCTAAAGAAGAATATGTATAAGTAGATTTACCTACCTGTACACTGATGTATATAATGTATATAATAGGACACTGCTTAATATTTATATATGTGAAGATCAGTACAGCTACATGTCCCGTGATATAAACATTTACTCTCCAAAACATAGCTGACATATAAAAGGAATGAGTGATTCTCTCTACTCAAAGATTATGAAAGCCTAACTAAAACACTACTGCAAATGCTAACTTGCAAACGAAAGAGGACTGAATTCTTTTTATTCTTCGCTAGCATGATGATGTTCATACATTCATTATAGTCATTATAGATGTACTGCTGCCTATGTTTAGGTAAATCTCTTTATCTACCCCATATAGAACATTTTACAGTGATAATGTTCCCTTTTCCTAAGGCGAATGTAGACCAGAAATAAGTTAAAATTTGTTTAAATATCAAATTCTTGGGGGCAAACTTTGACTGGACCAGACAAAGTTCGTCCTCACTAACTATCTACGATAAAGCCCCGCCTTATCCCATTATGTCTGTTTTTAATAGATCCCTTCTTAATCATATTCTTTGGTTGAAGCCAGGATGCAACGCCGGAAAAGGCTTATGCATCAAGGAGAAAATCGACTACTCAAAATTGAGAACTGAAAAGATAAACAAAATAAACAACAACAACATCAACTATCTCCACTAATTAACAAAATGGCTTTGCCGCTTCCGTAGAAAAGGCCCCACGATGACCTCACTGAGGTAGCGGGACCTTGCGCACGCACCGGCCTCGCTCGGGTCCAAGGAACACGTCGCGCTGGTGAGACTCCCCCTTCTGCAGGTGGTGTGGCCTCAGAGGGGAAAGCGCATCACCCAGGAGAGCGGAATCTTAAACAGGTGCGAGTCGACTTGCGCAGCAGCACCGGCCCCATCATGTGTCGACAAGGCGCCGCTTGTCTCGGTATATTTTCTCTTAACTTCCTTTTTACTTTTCTTTCTTTCATCACCTTACCATATGAGGATGTGAGTGGGGGAGGGGGGAGTCTCTGGAGTGCGGAAAGGCGATAGGTAAGTGTGCCTCCGTCAGGTATGTCTAGCAAGGCAGAGGATGTGTAAGAACTCAGCTGGGGCTCCTCAGGTTCCAGAGTCTGGGCCGCTGGGAGGAGGTCGCCGGTCGTCCGTGCGTCCGTGTGACCCTCCCTCCGGACTCTCTCGCGGCGAGTACGTGGGACAAGGGTATTTGAATGAGCTCTTTTACACTCCTTGTCCGTCGCCGCTCTTAGGGGTTGGCGTGGCCACATCAGGGTCGTCGGTCCTGGGGTTAGAGCGCCCACGTTAAGTGTCCCAAGCTCAGGGCACGTCCGGCATCTTTGGAACCAGATGAGACCTAGCCAAGGCCAACTTGAAGACGATAAGACGAGCTGTTGAAAACTTTGATTTGTTTCGTGAGAGTTCCTTCTTCATTCTTCTTGTTTTGTTTTAGTTGTACATTACAAGTCGGACAAGTTTTGCCACAGGAAATGGAGTTAAATCGACACACTGACCTTTTTTTTTTTTTTTTTTTTTTTTTTTTTTTTAGATATATCGCAAGACAGCTGCATTGTCACACCCCAGTGAGTATACACATATAAATATGAATGTATGTATATATGCACATACATTTATGTTCCGCTTACTATTACTATATATATCCTGAATCACTGTACTTTGTGAAGATGACCACTTGCCATCTCGACGTACCAACCTTTCTAAATGATGCTTCCTCGCCTCATGCTTTGAAGAAATCGGCTGCACGTTAGAATGAAAATCCTAGCTACCTATTTTATTCAGATGTATGTGATGTTTTCATGCATTTCAGAAAGAAGAAATACAACAACAAAAAGAAGAAGAAGAGATGCTTATCCTCATTTGATGATAATAAAAGCGGCATTCTGAGTTTCTTCATTTTTACACTGATTGAAAGGTAAATTATCCTGTTTATCTGAAGCATCGTGTAAGGTTCGCACAACTACTGACTAGACGCTTTGGTCGTAACTTCTTGGATTCTCATCTCATCGCTTTGGAAATCGTGGCGGAAGGTTGGAGGGTCATCTTGCGCTCTTCAGAATGGAGGAGACTGACCTGGAACAAAGAAAACGGATGAAGAGGTGATAGAAAATGGTCTGTGAGGATGGCAGATCCCACCGAGTCTGAATGCAAAAGAAAGCCACAGAAAATGGGATGTGACAGTAACAGAAAATGGGATGTGAGAGCCACAGAAAATGGAGTATAATAGCCAGAGTAAATAGGATGTGTTAGCCATAGAAAATAGGATATTAGAATAGCTGAAAATTGGAGAAGACGACAATTCGTGAGGGAAAAAAATTGTCTTAGTTACTATACCGTTCTTGTTATCATTGCTATTACTATGATAATGATTATTTTGTCAGTTTTGCCACCACTTAGTCATTATTCATTTATAGAAACGTACTGAACGCCACTCTGATTATCTATGTTAATTAAAACAATAATTACAGTAATACTTATCATCATATTGTAGTCAAGAAATGAAAGAAATACTTAAATATTTTAAATCACACCAGCCTTTTTTAAACCACATTGACCTTTTAAAAATCCCAATGACCTTAAAGCCCGTCTAAACTTTTTAAAGACTCCAATAGATCTTTAAGGAATAATAAATAACCTTTTTAAACACCCGTCTGAACTTAATAAAAAAAAAAAAAAAAAAAAAAACAACAACTGGTGAAACTCTATAAAAGAAGAAGAAAAAAAACATTCGAAAATTTCCCAGACTTTTTTTTTAGTTTTTAAAAACTGCCCAAACTTAAAAAAAGAAGAAAGAAAGAAAGAAAGAAAAAAGATACAAACACAAACACAGTAACGTGTACACAAAGATGAAAAGGGAAACAGCCACAGTAGAAAATGAAAATAAACCGTAACGTTTCGAATTCTTCACGAGTTCCTCTTCAGACGAATAATAAACCGAAATGGATGAATGGATGAATGGATCCAATTTGGTTTATTACTCGTCTGAAGAGGAACTCGTCAAGAGTTCGAAACGTTACGATTTAGTTTCATTTTCAACCGTGACTGTTTCCCTTTTCAAAAAAAAAAAAGACCTTTCTACAACCACCCCCTAACTCCCCTTCGGAATCCCACTGACCTTTTTACTTAAGGTTAAGGATGGCATCGGCCTCCTCAGGGTCCTTCAAGGTGTGCCACTGGGCGATGGGCCTCCTGGGCGATGCCAGCATGTCCGACCAGTGGCGCAGTTCCGTGCCCGAAGCATTCATGCCTAACACACACCGGCCAATGGGTTCTGAGGTGCCAATGCGATCGTAGTCCACTACGGTTACTTGCAAGTTGACTTTCTGTTGTGGGGAGAGAGAGGCGGAGGCGGCGGTTAGTGGGCCAGGAGCGAAGTGGGGAATGGAGAGGGGATAGAAAGGGGGAGGAGGAGGAGGAGGGGAAAGAGAGAGAGGCGGAGGCGGCGGTTAGTGGGCCAGGAGCGAAGTGGGGAATGGAGAGGGGATAGAAAGGGGGAGGAGGAGGAGGAGGGGAAAGAGAGAGAAAAGGATCGGCGAAGTGGTGAGTCAATAAGGGATAGAGAGGAGGAGGACGAGGAGAAGAAATTGGAGAGAGAAAGAGAGAATAGGTGAAAGACAGAAAAAAAGGAAATAGAAGGAGAGCAAAGACGAAAGATGGAGTAGAAAAGGAAATGGAATAAAGACAGCTAAGAGAGGGAGAGAAGGGGATAAAAAGAGAGACGGATGAAAGATGCAAACGAGGAGATATGACGAAAGAGAAGACAGAGAGAGAAAGGAATAACACAAGGACAC
Organism: Penaeus monodon; assembly: GCF_015228065.2. Taxonomy (NCBI): domain Eukaryota; kingdom Metazoa; phylum Arthropoda; class Malacostraca; order Decapoda; family Penaeidae; genus Penaeus; species Penaeus monodon. The sequence goes on along the minus strand of NC_051392.1, from coordinate 8,163,277 downwards.
GGAAGAAGCCAAAGGGAAATATACAGAGAAACGGGAAAGAGCTGATAAAAAGGGGGAGTAGCTAAGAGGCTGATAAAGGGAGAACCAGCAAAGAGACAAATAACAGAGGGAATCAACGAAGCCAGGGAAGATTGGGGATTAAACCTCACGCTCAGATAAACACGAGAGGAAGACAATAAAGAGAGAAAGAGAAGAAAAGCGAAAAAAAACACATTTCACAAAAAAAAAAAAATAATAAAATAAAAAACGGTATCTTATCATTTATCACAAATCCTGTAAGACAAGCAACTGGCATCTTGAAGGGACAGTGCAAATGTAATAAAACAACGTAAATAAAACAGAAAAACGATAAGAATTGATCTCAGGGAATTATGAGGGTCATGCTGGTGGCTCTCCAACTCAAGTTTTTTTTAGGAATCTTGAAGCTTGAATTTGTATATTTTAGATTTGGAATTATCTTGTATGCGCAGTATATGTGTGTATATATATGCATGTATGTGTATATTATGTATATGTATATATATATATATATATATATATATATATATATATATATGTATATTATGTATGTATATGTATATATATGTATATATATATACATATATGTATATAGACACACACACGCACACACACACACACACACACGCACACACACGCACACACACACACACACACACACACACACACACACACACACACACACACACACACACACACACACACACACACACATATATATATATATATATATAATATATATATATATATATATATATATATATAATATATATATATATATATATATATACATATATATATATATATATATATATATATATATATATATATATATATATATATATATATATATATTATGCACACACACACACACACATACACACACACATCAAAGCCAAAATGTCAAGCAAAATCAGCCTCGAGCTCAAGCGTCATGCATGATCAGGAGCTCTCGCATGCCAAGTGGGAAGGGAAATATATATATGCATTAACCCTTTTTTTACAACTGACTCCTTATCTACTCGAAAATAATCGGAATTTCCCTCATTCGCGATAGATTTAGACAACTACTTACAGGTTTTGGTAACATGGTATCGAAAAGCTGGATCGTTGTGTAAAAAATCATTTATGACGACTTGGTTGTGTGATATCTAAATGAGTGTGTGTGATTTGTAAACTATGTGTATATGTATATATATATATATATATATATATATATATATATATATATATATATATATATATATATATATATATGTATATATATATATATATAAATATATATATATATGTATATATATATATATATATATATATATATATATATATATATATATATATATATATATATATATATATATATATATATATATATATATTGCTGTTGTTACTACACACGAATTTCTAAGTAGCTATATATCCTTGTCCAATTTATGTACCCAATAATACCCATATCTGTTTATATGCGAATTTCTCTTTCTCCCCATTTATTCATTTTCCTATGTACAACTACGTAAACCACTTATTTCCTGTTCTTTTTTTATAGCAACTATCTATTCATGCCTTTATCTGTTTTGTTTTATCTTACTCTCACACATCTCTCTTCCTGCTCCTCTTTCTCTTTCTCTCTCTCTCTCTCTCTCTCTCTCTCTCTCTCTCTCTCTCTCTCCCTCTCTCTCTCTCTCTCTATCTATCTATCTATCTATCTCTATCTATCTATCTTTTCTTTCTCCCTTTTCCTATATCTCCTTCTCCTCCTTTTCCTTTTTCTTCCATCCCTACCTCCCTCTTATCCCTCCCTCCTTCCTACCCCCCCTCCCTGCCATCCTCCATACCTCCCCCTCCCCCTCCTCTCCCCCCCCCCGAACAAAACACACACAAACGAACGAAAAAAAAAAAAAAAACGAAAAGCAAAAACACAAAATAACAAGCCACTCACCTGGATCTGTTCGAAAGGAATTTCAAAGGAGAAAGACTCGTTATAGTAAGGGTTGAGAGTGCATTTCTTAATACTGGTTTTCTTCTTCTTGAGTCGTTTGCCGTTCTGGATGAGACAAATCTTCACGTATGGATCTGGAGGGGGGTGAGGGGGGTGGGGGTGGGAGAAAATGCGTATTAGTAATAAGTATTGGCAGGATAGATGCTTTCGTTAGGGTAATTTCGTGATTTAGTTAGGGTAGATGAAGGTAAAGATACGATAATTGTAGCTAATAACTTTTTTTTTTTAATGTTTTATCCCCCATATACTAATGAGTATGCTATATCTTTATATCTTAACTATTTTCATATACTAATGACTATGTTGTTTTTATATCTTAATTGTTTTTTTTTTTCATATGCTAATGAATATGCTTCCTCTTTGTTTATTTTCTTATTTTTTCGTATAGTAATGATTATACCGTCATTTTATATCTTAATTATTTTTCCATATACTAATGACTATGTTCTTTTTTAAAATCTTTATTATTTTTTCCATATACTATCAACTATGGTCTCTTTTTATATCAGTTTTATATATACTAATATCTTTGATTTTTTCTTATCATAATAATATAATTATCAGATGTATTACTAAAATTAAATATGAATTCTTAATAAACATATATTTTTTCTCTTTTTAGACATGCATATTATCGGAGTAAATTCCTTAAAATTTCTTGAAAATAATAACCATACTTGATAATGTTTTCATAGATCATTAATAACAATATTTTCATCACGTAAATATATATTTTTTTTCTTTCTTAAATAAGGTAATGATAGATAAATAGATAAACCAAAGTGAGCCCGTAAAAATAGGATGGTATTAGATAAACAGATAAATATCAAGATAAAATAATAATAATATAATAAACTAATACTAGATAAACAGATTACAAAAAAACTAGATAAACAGATTACAAAAAAAAAGGAATATTTGATGAACAGATAACAAAAAAAAAACAGATAAACAGATTACAAAAAAATATAATACTAGATAAATAAAAAAAAAAGATAAACATAAATTACAATAATAGATAAACTAGACAAACAGATTACAAAAAAACGAATGCTAGATAAACAGATTACACACAAAAAAAAGATAAACAGATTACAAAAAAACGAATACTAGATAAACAAATAAAAAAAAACGAATACTAGATAAACAATAAAAAAAAGAATACTAGATAAACAGATTACAACAAAAAAAATGGATACTAGATAAACAGAAAAAAAAAACAAAAACAAAAACAAAAGGAACCATACCTGATAAACCACCGACGTCCATCTTCTTGAGGTTCTTGGCTTCTAGAATAACCACGGTGAGCTTGCCTGCCGTTGGGACGTAGCGTAGAGAGAAGCAGATATCTCCGAGCTTGTTTTCCTGTTCGCGCGCGTATACATATACAGTTAGCGGTTAGACCTTTTTGAGGCGGGGATTGGTCGAGCGGGTGGGGGGAGGGGGGGGGATGAGAGGGTGGGAGGGGGTGGGAGGGGAGTGGGTGGGGGTAGGAGGGGAGTGGGGGGTAGGAGGGGAGGGAGGGAGGGAGGGAGGGAGGGAGGGAGAGGTGGATAAGGAAGGGGGGAGGGAGAGAGAGAGAGAGAGAGAGAGAGAGAGAGAGAGAGAGAGAGAGGTGGGGTAGGGGGAAAGGGAGGATAGATAGATAGGGAGGTAGGAAGCATAAAGAGAACGGAAGGAGGGGAGGTGGAGGTGGTAAGTGAGGGGGTGAAAGAGGGAATAGGAAGAGAAAGGGTGAAGAAAAGGATGAAAAGATAATGAGGTTAAAAACGGATTGTGGGAGTTGCAGTTTCGTCGGGTTGTGGGTGTGTGTGGGGGGTGGGGGTGGGGGTGGGGAGTGGGATTGTAAAAGGAAATATTAAAGGCAAAAAAACTGATATAGTTTTAAGAATTATTTGAAAACTTATCTTTTTCATTCTTATCTCTCTAATTCAATTTAAGCTGTTGGAATATGTCAATTTTTTTTTATATGTTTATGTGTTGCTATTAATGAATTAAACAAGTGTGCTGATATCTGAAGAGAAAAAAAAGAGTATGTGACAAAAAAAAAAATATATATATATACTTCCAAATCTAATATTCTTGCAAAAAAAGAGGACAGCTACTTGTACTAAAAACAAATACATTTACAAATACACTTAGAATAGACCTAAAACTGTGTTCTTGTTCTTTCGCGATAAGAACAGGAGCGGGTCTGCCTGTGCAATCTGCTGTAAAGAGGCAAAGCTGTTCTTAAATGAGGTGGTTTGCCCGGGTTTGAGGAGCAAATAGGAGGAGGAGGAGGAAGAGGAAGAGGAAGAACATCGAAGAAATTAAGAACCAGAGGAAAAAGAGGAATTATCTTTGGAATAACATTCGTGTCGGTGTGTGTTTGGGACAAAGAGGAAGGGAAGGAGAGAGAGAGAGATGGAGGGAGAGAGGAGGAGGGAGGCAGTCGGGTGAGAGGGAAAGGGAGGTGGAGAAAGAGAGAAAGAGAGAGAGAGAGAGAGAGAGAGAGAGAGAGAGAGAGAGAGAGAGAGACAGAGAGACAGACAGACAGACAGATAAACAGACAGACAGAGACTTATGAGAGAAAACCAAGAACAGACAGAGAGAGTGTATATGTATTTTTAACTGTGTAACAGAAATGAAATAAAAAAAATATATATCCACAATAGAATAAGTACGACAGAGAAAGCAGTAACCACATATGTGTCACACGTGTTCGAAGAAGGACGAGAAAATGTAGAAAAAAAAACAATAATAAAGAAAGAAAGGAAAGGAAAACGAAGAAATCAAAACCAAAAAAATCATAAAACACTCTTTCTTTTCTCAGAGAGTCACTGTAAGGGGGAGAAAAAAAAGAACAAAGAACATAACACAGATACACATCATAGCATCCTTATAAGGAGAAGAACCAGAGAAAAATACACAAGATGCCTTAAGCCTCTGCTACTACAAGAGCCTCTGTCGCGTCCCTGCTCCTTCCTTCTCAGGTGGAAGAGGCTGAAAGAAACATTGGTTTTTCTCTCCAATTTGCATAGGCCTAATTCATCCAGTAAGTGGCAGAGGTCGTGAGAATGAGAGAGAGAGAGAGAGAGAGAGAGAGAGAGAGGAGAGAGAGAGAGAGAGAAAGAGAGAGATACAGAAAAGAGGAGAGAAGAGAGAGGAGAGAGAGAGAGAGAGAGATAGATAGAGAGAGAGAGATAGAGAGAAGACAGAGAGAGAGAGAGGAGAGAGAGAAGAGAGAGAGAGAGAGAGAGAGAGAGAAGAGAGAAGAGAGAGAGAGAGAATGTCTAGTACAAGAGAGAGAGAGAGAGAGAGAGAGAGAGAATATCCAGAACAAGAGAGAGAAAAAAGAAAAGAGAAATGAAAAATGGAAAGTGTACACATAAAAGTTCCTTTTATTTTTTATTTTTTTTCGTTGTTAAGAAAGGTTGGGAAGAATAATGACAAAAGATATTTTTACGCGAAGGATGAATAAGAGGAATGAGTGAAAAAGAGAAGAAAGTAGTACAATAAGAGGAGAGAATGGCGAGGGAGCAAGGAGGAGGCATAGAAGAGGAGAAAGGAGAAAGAGGAGAAACGAAGAGGGAAAGATGAAACATTAAAAGAGGATGAAAAAGGAGGAAAGCGTGGAGAAATGGAGGAAGAGAAAGAAAGAGTGAGAGGAAAAGATATAGCTACTTAAGAAGGAACATGATTCGTAAGTTATCGGAAGGAAAGTGAAGGAAGAGCAAAGACAGAAGGAGAAAAAGGAGAGATATGGAAGAATGAGAATAACTGCAGTTGCGAAG
>NC_051392.1:8137484-8147484 GCF_015228065.2 Penaeus monodon | reverse complement strand
TGATAAAAAATCGTAGTTATACTTAAATGTTCGTGTTTTTTTTTCTTTCTTTCTTTTTTGCGTTTTTTTTTTTCTTTCTTCTTTTTTGGGGCAGACCAAGCACATGCAAACTGCCTTCTGAAAGACTATAGTCAAGCTGTCTTCAGAGAGATGACCAACGTAAATGCTGTTATAAAGGAGGGTCTTGTTCTGAGAAGGGGTGTTTGGGGGGGGGAGGGGGAGGAGGGCAGGACGGGGGTTATTTCTCTCTTTTTCTTTAAAGGGGGGGGGAGAGGAGGTGATGATGAGGAGGGGAAGGGGGTGATGAGGAGTGGGAGGGAAAAGGGGGAGACACGAAAACGTTGAAACCGTCGGTAAGACAACGTGACAGAGGATAGTACATGGACACGACCGTGCGACGCATGCAAACCACGAGAGCAGTCACAAGAAGCGAGCAAAAAACAAACCCCATGCATCAGCAAGCAAGTCACTAACAGCAGCAAAAAGTGCCAAGCAAATATATATAGAGAGATACTCATTTTGATAGGTTGCGGTATCGAGTTTTGCTCTGTTTTTTAAATGTTGTTTTTTTTTATTATATAGATAAGTCCTCCGTTCTCTTGTTCTCGTGACTTCGGGGAGATCCAGAGCTTTCCAAAGGCTGTAGACGAAGGAGAGGAGAAGACACAGGAAGGTGAAAAGAGAAGGAGAAGATGAAGAAGAGAAGAAAAGAAAAGAGAGAGAGAAGAGCAATCTGTGGATGCTCACAGCTCACCTCTCTCCCTCTCCTCTTCCCTCCCTTCTTACACCTCCTCCTCCTCATTCCCCTCCCTCTCGCCTCCTGGCCCCTTCCCCCGCCTTCCCCTTCCTCAGGGCAAACGCCCCTAGAATCGACCCAGAAGCCACGGATTACAGGGACTTCGGACGGACATGCAGAGTAGGATGATGAGGAAGAAAAGAGAACACCTACCTACGAACCCTCACGCCACCCACCAACCATCACTCCAGGCAGATGCAGTCCAAAAGACACGTCTAGGTTTTTTGGTTTTTCATTTAGAGTTTTATCTATTATTTTTTTATTTTATATTATCGTTGTTATTATTATTGATGTTATTTTTGAGAGAAAATGGGTCTTGTTGTGTTTGGTGACCAAATGGTTTTGATTTGAGGTTGGTCTCGTTTTGAAGACGATTGAAATTTCGATAGATTTTGACTGAGATACGGGGGAATGGGAGGGAGATTATCTAAACTAAAGATATATATATATATATCTTTAAAACGTATATTGAAGAAGAAAAAAAAAATCTTGTTAGACTGATTCTGATCATCAAATCCTAACAGATTAATATTTGTTTATCCGTTACTAACCACATTTTTTTTCATCATCTCTTAAAAAAAAAAAAAAGCTTTCTCTCGGCGTGATGGTTGGTTACAAACAGTGACCTCGCCTGACCTGAGCTTGAGAGAGTGCGGGTCAAGGTGTCACGGCGGGTGGGGGGTGGGTGGGTGGGTGGCCGATGCCCTACACGTTAAGGTAGCACATCTGAGTCGTCCCAGCCCTCGGGAAGCACTCTCACTAACTTGTTGCTACGACCCCTTTGTTACCAGGTCCTTCAAGGGAAACCCGTGTTGTGAAGATAATATGAATATATAGAGATAAATAAATGATATGATATGTATATAAATAAAGAAATATATATAGAGAGAGATGTGTATATATATATATAAAATAAAATTAATTAATCATAATAATCATAATGATAATAATAACAACCTTCATCAACCATCAGATACCACCTAACTAAAAATCCAACTACTGCTGCTACAGGACACCTTGGTCGAACCACACCCGTGATTTTGGCTGGTTGGGACCGTTGTGTTAGTGTTCATATCCTAGACACTCTTAAATCACTACATTTTGGCTACTACAGCTCGTTAAGGAGAAACTAGGAAAAAATATCCACACTCGTGAGGACCAAATTTGATTAACGTCCTACAGAGGAACAATAAAGTACATCAATTAATGAAGAGTAAAGTAAAATAACATATAATCTCTGTTTTTTTCTATTTTTTTTTATAAATATATAAAAGTTATGAGGTAAGCCCTTGGGCTGGGAGAAACCACGCGGTCTGGAGACATATTGAACGTTGAATTCGTAAACTCTGTTACTCTGCCAAGGGAAAAAAAGAAAACGGGGAGAAAGCTTCAGTACTCAACAAGGCCTTTTTGTAGAGGAAGCAATAGCCTCGAGAGAGAGTGAGTGAGAGAGAGAGAGAGAGAGAGAGAGAGAGAGAGAGAGAGAGAGAGAGAGAGAGAGAGAGAGTGAGCGAGTGAGTTTTATGACAGAGTTGCACGTCTTCGAATTCAACCACAGATCCGCAAAGCTGCAACAACATCAATTGGGTTCAGTCTATCCAGTGATTAGCTTAGTATCCGCTTCACCAAAGAAAACGGAGGCAACTCAGCTAAAGAGATTATTATTATTTTGAGGAAATATTATCAAATGTTGCATCTTATACATGGAATCTAGCGCAGTTTCAACAAAGGATGCAAGATGATATGAAAGTTACTGCTTTATTGTCATATTTGTATATTAGAAAAAAAAATCATTTTAATGTTCATTGCAGCATTGCAGGAAAATTATGTGCAGTACATCAGCGACTACCAAGGGGTACCTTTCGTACTCTGGACAAATGATCATCTTTCGACACATCAAAGAGATTGCTTTACAGAAAGAGAGAGGGGGGGATACGAGTCTAAGAGAGGAAAAGAAAGGGCGCTGAGAACCTTATGAATAATCATTGAACTTTGAACTTTTGAACACTGTCAAGAGTACGACACGTCACCCTCGTCCACCACAGAACCCTAAGAACAGTATACCACGAACATAATTATTACCCACAGCGACAATTTGTTTTTCTTTTTTTTTTTAATAACAGACAGGGGGTTGATGGCGCACTACGAGCCTAAACCAAAGTCTGGATGGCCAAGATTTGTTTTCTTGACACAAACAACTTTCTTTTTTGAGCTCGATATCACTTTTTATTTTATTTATATATATATTTTTTCAAAACACATGAAAGCTGACTGGAGCAACGATTCAGTTGTATGATCGATAGGCCTATGGTCATCTAATGCACACAAAAAATAAGTATTTGCAGTGCATGTATTATATACTGATGTTGACGATCTACAAAATGAAAAGAGAAACACAAAACAACAGAAAATAAGAAAACAAAGAAATAAAATAAGCAAGTACAGTAAATCTGTACTCATGAAATTATATATATAATTTTTTTTATTCATATAAATATACATGGCTTTGTTCCTAATGAACCTAAAAAGTAATAAATACATTTGGTGAAGAGGTTGCAACACCCACACCATTTGCAACGCGTTACTCTCAGCGCTCAAATGCAGCCATTGTTAAATTATATACCTTTGGCTTCAAGCACTTTAGCTATGATGTGTTAAATAGGCTCAGCTATGCTCTGCACTCGCCACTACAGCCACCTATCTGTGACTTTATACTGGAAGAAATTATATGGATGTAAATAAAGGAAGAATGTTTGAAAAAAAAAAATTGAATGTCGAGGGTCAAGATTTTAAAAATCTTTCAACCCCCTTTTTTTGTAATCGATTAATTCCATCTATTCAAGTCATACGAACGAACGTCTAGCAACCCAAGTTTTGACTAATAGTTGACTATTTCTCAGCTAGTTCTTTCACAGAGGAGTATATAGTGTGGTGTTAAGAAACTCTAATCTGCTATAGTGATGCAGCCTCAGTCAGTTTAAAGTAGAATTTGAGTTAGTGTGTGAGAAAGATCTACACAACTATGCTTTTACAACCACGATAATAAGATACATTAAACAAAACCAAAACCAAAAAATCAAAGAATTATTAAAAAAAAAAAATGGAACAAACAAAAATGTCATACTTCAAGGATACAAGATGCTTCAAGTGACTCTTAATTTTTTTTTATTCACGATTACCACTTGAGAAAAGGTTTTAGGCTTGTTATTATAATTCTATAAGATATTAGATAGACAACAACCAACAACTACGAGATACTGTATACACCATTTAAAGAAACTAACATTCATTAGTTTTTATCGTACAGGGAGACAGAGAGAGTAAATAATATACAGGACTAAACTGGGGTGACAAAATTGTTCGTAACAGAGTGGTAGCGAAAACTTTTCCCAAATGGTAAGTGGTTTGAATTTTGATCGAAACAATTTGGTTAACTTTCGTGTCATTCTGAACCACAGATGAGAGACAGAAACAAACAACATATATGTTAAAGTATATATAGAGAGAGAGAAATGTTTTTTTTTTTTTCGTATTTATCTATTTACAGAGATGTTGATTAAGTATGAAAGCGAGATTGTTTATGTTTTTTTTTTCTTTTTTTTATGATTCAAAAGGTGTCATTGCCGTTACAGATTTAAATCATTCTAGAAAGTACTAGTGTATTTCTTCTAATTGGTGATGAGCCGGTGAGAAGTGGGCGGGGACTAGTGACGTCATCTAAGATAACAGCCAATCAGCGACGTGCTGCTGCGTTTTTTTTTTGTTTTTGTTTTTGTTTTTCGTTTCGGTTTTGTCTTGCGACCGTTAAAAATGTAACGGAAATTTCACCCGATTCAAATTCAAATTTTGGTAGAATCATCTCGAATTCAGAATGACTCTTTCATTTCTTTAAACGGATGAATGGACAAAGACTATGATTTTTTTTTTCTTTTTTTTTTTTTTTGGTCACGTAGACCTACCTGAGCATATTTTTTTTTTTCTGAAAGGGGTAAAATAGGTAGGAAGGATGGACTTTTTTTTTTCTTAAGGGTATGGAACTAATATCACTGTATAAAATATATATTCTTTTGGGGGGAGAAGGGAAAATGCGATGATACCTTTAGAGAGGTAAACATTATTTTTATGAATGCTATTTCACAAGATGGACATATGTAAAAAAAAAAAATAGTTATATAAATATAAGTGTATTGCTAAAGACAAATGAAATATTGAATGGACGGAGGAAGCTGTAGGTGAGAGAAATATTTCTACAATATTTAATCTGTTCAAATAGATTTCTAAATATATTTCTTTAAATGCTGAAGATATCTAGACAATAGATACTTTGTTCTTGAAAATGAATAAATATATATATATATATACCTCTGTCACTGGAAAATTTTGTCAGAGGAATGTACAAATTGTACACGATGCATATTAATAAGTAATCTGAAAGAATATATCAAAATATAAAGATGATTTTCGTAATTAATATAACAAGGCTCCAGCTCACCTTAGGGCAACAAAGACATTGCCCAAAGGAAGCTGTTGTAAAAGATGAAAGACCTCGGATTAATGATATAAAAGGATTAAGGAAAATTAACAACTTAAGGGTCAAAGTAGGAGTAAGAGGGAAAGGTCAAGGGGGGGGGGGGGATGATAAGCAAAGATAGCGTTAAAATATAATCATCGGGGAAATGTCAGGATAGAGTAAGGAAAAAAAGAGAGAAAAGGAGAAGGGAGGAAAAGGAAAAAAATATATAAAAATAAAAAAAAAGGGTGAAATGGACATTTTATTTAAATTCAACGTTGGAGAAAAAGAAATAAAGATGGACAAAGTTAGGTCAAAGCAGGTCACGGACTCAAATAAAGTTAAAAGGGGACAAATTTTACACACAAAATGACCGGGAAAGGAACAGGTTAAGTTAGTTTCAGAAAAAAAAATCGGGGATAAACAAGTTGACAGATAACAAAATAGGAGATTTTTTTGCGGGGGGGGGAGGGGAGGGAGGGATGGAGAAGAAAAAAAGAAGGGAAAAAAAAATATATATATAGGTTTGGGAATTTTCTTCTCTTTTTTTCCCCGAGAAGAACGGAGATAGAAAAGGAAAATGAAAAAAAAAAAAAAATATATATAGCATTAGGAATCCGAGTTTATTTTACCGAGAGAGAGAGAGAAAAAAACACGGAAATAGAAAGAGAACAAAAAAGCAAAAAAAAAAAAAAAAAAAAAAAGAAACCAAAGTAAACAAAACAAAACGAAAAAACAGATTTTTTTTTTTTTAATCACAAATCCAATCTCCTCCATCGATTTGCTCTCACCTGGCCCCCATCGCCTTCTACAGACAGAAGGTCCCGCCACTCCTCGATGGTCTGCGCAAGATCGACCTGACACAGCGGTATCTTGACCTCGCCGATCTGGTCATGCTTGGAGAATCTGTCGAAATCGTAGATGCCGAACACCAGCGTCTTGGACATAATGTCAGCATAGGGGACCTGCTAGGAGATGGGGAAGACAGGGCGGAAGGTTAGATTTGTGAGAGGTGAGGGAGGGAGAGGGAAGGGGGTGGGAGGGGGGGATGGGGGGGGAGAGGGAAGGGAATGGCAGGGGGGATGGGGTGGATGGGAGGGAAAGGGGGTGGGTGGGAGGGAGGAGAGGAAAGGGAATGGCAGGGGGGATGGGGGGGAGGGGAGGGAGAGGGGAAAGGGAGGGGAAGATAGGTGAGGGGGGGGGGAAAGGAGGCAGGTGAGGGGGAAGACGAAGCGGAAGGTTAGATTTGTGAAGAGGTGAGGGAGGGAGGAAAGTGAAGGGGGAGGGAGGAAGGTGAAGGTGAAGGGAGAGGGAGGGAGGTGAAGGAGTGGTTGTGGGGGAGAAGGAGGAGTGGGTGTGGGTGGCCGTAAGGAAGGGGGTGGGGGAAGAGACCCATATGTGTGTGTATGTTTGTTTGTGAGTGTGGTTGAATGCTTAAGACTTTCGTGTGTGTGTGTGTGTGCATGACTGCGTGTGCGTGTTTGGAAGCTTGTGTGTGTTTATTATGTATGCACGTGAAAATGTTTGTAATCTCCCATATTTCTATATATTTTATGTTATTTTTTAAAATGTATTTTTTTTTGGGGGGTGGGGGAAGGGCAAGGTCTGGTTTGATAGGAGGCACCATTGTAAAAAAAAAAAAAAAAAAAAAATCATATATATATACAAATTGATAAATAGGATCCATCCTCCTTTCAAAAAAAAAGAAAAAAAAAAGAAAAAAAAATAAATATCATTCTTATTCAATATCTATACAAAGATTTTTTTTTTTTTTATTTTCGTTTTTCTTTTTCTTTTCTTGTTTTCAAAAGAGGGAATAATAGAGAGAAAGGGAATAAGAGAAAGAGAAGAAAAATATCACGATGCAATTTGATATCACAAACAAGTCAGAAAAGTGTATGACACGAGAAAAGAAAATGGAAGAAGAGAAGGAGGAAGAAGAAGAAAAAAGAAAGTGGAAATAGAGGAGGAAGAAAAAGAAAGTAGAAGAAAAGAGGGAGGAAGAGATAAAAAGAAAATGGAAGAAGAGGAGGAAGAAGAAGAAAAAACTAGTAGAAGACGGAGAGTAGAAAGAAGAAGAAGAAAAAAGAAGAAGAAGAGGAGAAAAGGGAAAACGAAGAGGAGAAAGAGAACGAAGAGGAAGAAGAATAGGAAAAAGCCGAACAAGAGGAGGAATATGATAATGAAAGGAAGAAGGAGTAGGAAGACGAAGAGGAGGAAGAGGAAGACGAAGAGGAGGAAGAGGAAGACGAAGAGGAGGAAGAGGAAGACGAAGAGGAGAGAGAGGAAAAAGAAAAGGAAGGAGATGAAGAAGAATAGGAGAAAGGCGAACAAAAGGAGGAATAGTGATAATGAAGTGAAGACAAGAGAGAGAGGAAGAAGAGGAGAGACAGAAGGACGAAGAGGAAGGTGAAGAGACGAAGAAGAGAAAGAGGAAGACAAAGAGGAGAGAGAAAGATGTAGATAAGAAAGAGGAAGAAATAAGAAAAAATAGAAGAAGGGAAAGGGAAAAAGAAAAGGCGAAGAAGAGACAGAATAATGATAAAGACAGGAAGGAGAAGGAGGAGGAAGACGAGACAAGAAGAAGGCGCAGAAGAATAAGAATAAGAAGCAAAAAAGAGGAAAAGAAGAATATAGGAAGGCAAAAAACAGAAAGAATAAAGAAAAGGCGAAGGGGAAGACAGAATAAGGCGAAGGAGAAGAAAAAGAAATAAAATAAAATAAAAAACGAATACGAAGTAGAAGAGGAAAAGGAAAAAGAAAACGTAAGATAAAGGATAAGAAAAGATAAAAGAAAGAAAATAAATACAATGATGAAGAAGGAGATAAGAAAGGTAAGGAAAAAGAAAATTAAAAAAGAAGACGAAGATGCCAAAGAAGAAGAAGAAGAAGTAGAAGGAATAATAATAATAATAATAATAAGAGTAGGAAGAATAAATAGAACAAGAAAAAGAACCAAAGGAGAGGAATAAGAGAAAGAACAAAAGGAAAGAAGGAAAATAAGAAAAAATGTAAGAAGAAAAAGAAAATAAAAGGAAGAGAAAAAAAGGCAAAAAAGAATAAAAATCAAGAAATAAATAAAAGAAGAATAAGGAAGAAGAAGCAAGAAATAAAGAAGAAGAAGAAAAAAAGGTAAAGAAGAATAAGGAAGAAGAAGCAAGAAATAAGGAAGAAAGAAATAAAGAAGAATAAGGAAGAAGAAGCAAGAAATAGAGAAGAACAAGAGAGAGGAAGAGGCCCTCCTCCTCCGTGCAATCGCGGCCCAGAAGCCAAGGGAACGAGCTGGATGCTGGCACTTTGGCAAACAACACGTGGCTTTATATATATATATATATATATATATATATATATATATACTATGATATATTATATATATATATATATATATATATATATATATATATATATATATATATATATATATATGTATGTATGTATATATTCGATAGGAAGACTGGCGAGGTCGCAAGAGGGAAGCTTGAGGAAAGAGCAAGTCCTTTTCTTGGAGGGAAAGGAGAGATTGGGGATTGTGATCAGCATTGGGAGAATATGAGACATTCTCATATGTGTATGTGTGTATATATATATGTATATATATACATATACAATATATATATATATATATAAATAATATATATATATATATATATATTCATATATATATATATATATATATATATATATATATATATATATATATATATATATAATATATATATATATATATATATATATATATATATATACATACATATACATACATATATATATATATATATATATATATATATATATATATATATATATATATATATATATATATATATATACACACACACAATTCACTTAGAACAAGCCAAAAAAGCTGTCGTGAAAACTGTTATGAAATAAGATTGAGAAAAAGTAAAGGTAATTAGAATTAGGTCTGGCTTTTTAAAATGACCAAATGCATAATTTTAAAAAGGTGGTCTTATTCACTTTTTCTTTTCTTTTCTTTTCTTTTAACTTAGCTTCATTTTTGCTCATAGGATTGGATGCAAAATGCAATGATTATTCAATTAACAAGACAAAATATAAGAATGGCCGTCTCTCTTCAATATTTCCTCACCTGATTTGACTCAGGAATATTGGTTATGCAAAATATGATGTTATTCCCTTATTGCAGAAGTTATTGCAAGTATTAAGGAGAGACCATTTTTAATTAATCTACAGGGATGATCTAATCACGAAGCACAAAATATTATCTGCATCAAGAGAAATCATGAAACAAAGCCATGGCAAGACTAATAACACGTAGTTTCGAGTACCAAACTTAACTCGGGTTTCAAGCGTACAAAGAGAATATATGTTTTGGTATCCATATTTTTTTCTTACTTAAAACGTGCTTTTCGATTTTTTTATTTGTTTTATTTTTATTTATTTATTAATTTATTTTATTAATTTTATCTATTTATTTTTTTTACTCAAAACGTGCTTTTCGATTTTGCATGTCTTGTCGTAGCTCTGGTCCAGATTTCGGTTATCTTCCTAGGGAAATATAATTCTGATTGTAGACTCTCCTCAATACTTCCGTGTTTAATAACGGAACAACATCTTTGATTTTATGTGACCCGTGATCCATTTTTTTCTTTCATAATACTTTATTTTCGAAAAAATGTAAAAAAAAAATAGAGAGGTGAGGTTATGCATTAATA
>NC_051392.1:8122484-8124984 GCF_015228065.2 Penaeus monodon | reverse complement strand
TGACTTTCTTCTCTTTCTCTTCTTGTTTCCTTCCATTTTCACTTTCGTTTCTAATTCCATTTTTTTTAAATTCTGATTTTATTTATTTCCTCGGCCATTTTTTCCTTATCTTATATCTATCTGGTATCTATCTGATATCTAGTATCTTTTATCTATTTATTTATTTGATTTGTCTGCCTTGCTAACGTTGCATTTTCATTATGTTGCTATGTATGTTCGTGCGTATAAAACTACGTTTATATAGCTATACCCTTTTTTGCGTTTGTGATATTGCAATAATTCTGGTCGTCCTTTAATTGGACAGACTTCCACCGCCAAGTCTTAAAAATCGTCGTTTCCTCCTTTCCTATAAAACTCCCCTCGCCCCACCCCCTCCCCTTCCCCTCTCTCTTACTTACCCCCGATTCATTGATCTGCAACTTTCAATGCGACCCGCCACCAGCGTCTCTCACTCTCTCTCTCTCTCTCTCTCTCTCTCTCTCTCTCTCTCTCTCTCTCTCTCTCTCTCTCTCTCTCTCTCTCCCTCCCTCTCACCGGCTCTTGAGATCGTCCTCCTCCTCCTCCTCTTAATCCTATTTGATTTCTGGCCTGACTTTCAATTCCGTTTCCCCGATTTCACGGAGGTCATCCAAACAGATCGCGAAGGTTGGTTTCACACTCCGGAAAAAGTAAAAGGAGAAATAAATTTATCTGCTTTTTTTTAAGGCGTTTTCTTCGCCTTTCTTATAATCTATTGTATTACTGAGTCAGTCTTCGTGCCTTTCACGGCCTCTCGATTTTGAACAGTCAGGAAATATATTGAAAGGAGGAGGACGGAGAGGAACGGTAAGTGAAATGTTATGTACAGTGTCCGTAGATTTTCTCGTGTTTTTTTTTCTGTTTTTGTTTGTTTCTTCATGATCGACTCCCAGAGGGTACGAACGGTGCAAGGCATCATCTTGGGTACGTCTTCACACTAAGCTCTCTTGGTAGAAAGTCGGAATACTAATATGTTTACAACGTAGGTGGATTTAAACAGAGGTTGCAACCTCATGCTGTTTGTTTTTCACAAAAGTACTTTCATTATCCGAATATTAAACCATAGGCACAGCTAATCTTACCTATATGCTACCTTCATACTTAATAACTTCATAAAATCGTCTTTTTCCTAAAATATATATACATATACATATATATGATAATAGTATAAGAAATGGAACTAATATGAATTATGAACATCAAAAATCTATATCGATGAGACTTAATTTAAATACTTTATCACGGAGGATGAGACAGTGAGAAAATAACAAGAACAGCAGAAGTAAAGTGCAGTTTTGACTCAAGAAATAATCCGCGTAGGTAAAATGAACATGAGATTCCTGAGGACTAAATCTTAACACTATATAGTCCCCAGAATATTACCAGTTACAAGTTTATATCCTGAACGCAGAAAATCCACACAAATCATGCATTTTTTCATTAACCATACATTATGACAAACGTGTTCTTCCTAACGAAAAAAGAGTCTATTTTTCGCCTTCTGAGTCTGTTTGTTTGTTTTTGTTGCTTTTTGCTCGTGGACTTTTACTTAGAGAGAAGTTTAAGCTCCTTATTGCAACTTTGTTTTGTAAACGCAGACTGCATTTACGCGGTTCAAGAATGTATGATTTATTTTCTAATTTATTCCTATGACACACACAAATAAACAAACGCATACACACAAATAACCACGCACAAACAACCACACAAACAAACACAAAAAGACACACACAATCACACACACTAACAAACACACATACAAACACACACACAAACAAACGCAAACACAAAAGCACACAAACACGACCAAACACACATTAAAAGAGCCCCATCCTTTACCTTGTAGTCTCACGCGACGTATAGGAAACTAATCAATTTTTTCTACGTTGCTGTGAAAGGATGTCCCTTTCTCACCAAAGCAATATACTTATATACTTATATACTTATCTTATATACTTATTTTTATATACTTATATACTTATTTTATATACTTATATACTTATTTACTTATTTTATATACTTGTATACTTATTTTTATATACTTATATACTGATTTCTATATACTTTATTAAAAAAGAAAAAAAAAGAAAAAAAAATCAAGGCTGAACTCACTTTTTTTTTTCACTTCCAATTAAAAAAGACAGAAACGGATAAAAAGAATCAAGCCTGAACTCACCAACGAGAATGGCTATGAGTCCCTCGACGGGCATCCCCATCTTCTCGGCGATAATCTCCGCCTGCTCCTCCATCATCTCCGCCGTGGACTGCGTTGGGGCGCTCGTGCTGACATCCTCGGCCTCGGGAACAGCTGCGTCAGGAGAGAGAGGTCGCGAGATGGAGGTTAGAACTTGGCCTTCGGTTGAAGAAGGGTGGGAGGGAGGGAGGAGGAGAGGGGGGCTGAGGAGGGGGAAGGGGTGGGAGAGGGAGGGAGGGGGAAGGGATGGGAGAGGGTAGGGGAGTGGGAGGGAAGGGGGAAGAGAAG
>NC_051392.1:8112484-8117484 GCF_015228065.2 Penaeus monodon | reverse complement strand
AATGTTTTTGCTTTTTTTATCTTCTCTGTTATGAAAGTGTATCGCAGTTCATCCGAATGAATGTAAGTATGTGATTTGTTATATATATATGAAGGCAAATTTCGGTATCTAAATCAAAGAATTGCACAAGTTTACAATAGAAAGGATTAGAACATTGCTTGAAAAATATACAATACATATGACTTTGGGTTGATGAATATAGCGGTAAGTATATCAGTAACAAGCAAACAAGCAGAGATACTGAAATAATGGTATAGTATTAGAAAATTATAAACGTTTTTGTAACAAGCAACAGTGCATAATATAAAAGGGGGAAAAAAGATTGTTGCGATGAAAAGAAAAAAGTTTTGAATAATATTAATGAGAGGAAATAGTGCTTAGATAAAAAAAAAAATGATAATAAATATAACATTGACTAAACATGGATCAAATACAGGGAAATGGATATTCATTGTATAAAACATCACCAAATTGAGGGAAAAAAATGATGCATAGATAAAAATCTCAATAATGTTCATGAATATATATTTATAATATCCGATTAGGGAGAAATAAAATCAATATATAGACAGAAGAAGATATACATATAAATGATAACAAGATTAATCAGTTGATATTATGCATTATCAAATAATTTTCAAACTAGATACAAGCAAGAGAATGGAATACAAGGTTTCATTACAGAATGAAGCTTTATAGCTGTATGAATCGCTGTAAAAAGAATAGATAGATAGATAAATAAATAAATGAAGATTAATGACAAGAATCACATTTTCTTACCATTTTTTTTCTTTTCTGGACGACCAAAGATTTTCTTCTTGTTTTTCTAAGTTAATTTACTAGATTAGTATTTCTTGATTACTTTATGTCAAACACAGAGAGGGAAAGATAAAGAGAAAAAAGAAGAGAGAGAGAAAGAGAGAGAGAGATAGGGTGAGAAAGAGAGAGAGAGAGAGAGAGAAAGAGAGAGAGATGGAGGACGAGAGAGAGAGAGAGGGTGAGAAAGAGAGAGAGAGAGAGAGATGGAAGACGAGAGAGAGAGAGAGGGTGAGAAAGAGAGAGAGAGAGAGAGAGAGAGAGATGGAAGACGAGAGAGAGAGAGGGTGAGAAAGAGAGAGAGAGATGGAGGACGAGAGAGAGAGAGAGAGAGCAAGAGAGAAAGAGAATAGCCGTTTCCTGAACATGCGATAAAACATGAATGTGGTAGAAAACGCATTTTCTCCTCTATTTCCCATCATCATCTGCCTTCTTTTTCTCCTCATCTTCTGCTTCTTATTCTTACCCTTCTTATCTCTTTCTCTCTCTCTCTTTCTACTTCTTATTTTCATTATTTTTTGTCTTATACCTTTCCCTTTTTCTTCTTCTCTTTCTTCTTCTATCTCCTTCTGTCTTTCCTCTTCTTTATTATGTCTCCTTCTCTTCTTCTTTTTCCTCCTCCTCCTCCTCCTTCATTTCCTTCTACTTTTGTTTCTGTCTCTTCTCCTCATTCTCTTCCTTTTCCTTCTCTTCTTGTTCTTCTTGTTCTTCTTCTTCTTATTATTATTATTATTATTATTATTATTATTATTATCTTTCTTTTTTCCCTCTTCTTTTTCTTCTTTTCCTCTTCTTCTTCTTCTCATTCTCATTCTCCTCCTTCTCCTCCTTCTCCACTTCAACTTTATCTTTCTTCTTTTTCTTCTCTTTCTTTCTTTTCTCTTCTTTTCCTTATCTTCTTCTTCTCCTTCTCCTCCTTCTTCTTTTTCTTCTTTTACCATTTTCTCTTCCCATCGTCCTCCTCTTGCTTCTCCCACCTCCTCCTCCCCCCTGCCCCATTCTCCGCCCCCATCCTCCTCCTCCTCCTCCTCCACCACCTCCTCCTCCTCCTCCTCCTCCTCCTCCTTACACCTCCTCCTCCTCCTCCTCGTCCTCCCCCTTCCACCTCTTCCTCCTCCTCCCCAGTCTTAGCCTCCTGAGTCCTCCTCCTCCCCCCCCCCCCCCAGTCTTAGCCTCCTGAGTCCTGCAGAGCGAGATAAGTGAAGACAGGCCGCTCTTGATTAATGACTTTGACCCTTATAGCGCTGGGCCGTAAAGCTGAAATTCTCATGATGCAGACTGGCTAAGATTATTTCTTTTCTCATCACTCTCCCTTTGTCTCTCTCTTTCTCTTTTTCTTCTCGCTTCTTCTCTTCCTCCCTCTTCCTCTGTCTGTCTGTCTGTCTGTCTGTTTGTCTGTCTATTTCTCTCTCTCTCTCTCTCTCTCTCTCTCTCTCTCTCTCTCTCTCTTCTTCTTCTCTCTATCTCTATCCCACCTTCTCTACCCCCCTTTCTCTCTCTCCCTTCCTCACTCTCCCAGTCCCTCTCCACCCCCCCCTCTCTCTCTCTCTCCCTCTCCCTCTCCCTCTCTCTCTCTCTCTCTCTCCCTCTCCCTCTCCCCCCTCTCTCTCTCTCCCTCTCCCCCTCGTTCTTCTTTTCTTTCGCAATCATCTTCCCTTGATTTCCCCTTGAAGTTCACGCCTCAAAGCCACTTTAAGTAGTGTTGAAACTCTTTCTCAAAGCCAATGAAAGCCTGGATCCCTTTACACAAGGCTAGAAGTATCTAATTCACTTATTTTTTCACTTTTTTTGAAAGTGTAGGTTTATAAGTTATTAAAGCGTTCACTTAAATTCTTGGAGTAACTTATCAAAGTTAAAGGTCACTTTTATGTAGGACTTACCGGATACTTAATGAGATAAAGAGAGGGTTACTTGTTCTCACTCTCTCTCTCTCTATCTATCTATCTATCTATTTACATATATACATACCTGTTTGTCTATCTATCTATCTGTCTTTCTCTCTATCTTATCTACCTCGTCGTCTCTCCTTCCTTTTATCCATCTATCTATTTGGCTGGATCTCCCTCTCTCTTTCCATCTACTTAGCTGGATCTCCCTCTCTCTCTCCATCTACTTAGCTGGATCTCCCTCTCTCTCTCCATCTACTTAGCTGGATCTCCTTCTCTCTCTCTCTCTCTCTCTCTCTCTCCCTCTCTCTCTCTCTCCATCTATTTAGCTGAATCTCCCTCTCTCTCTCCATCTATTTAGCTGAATCTCCCCCTCTCTCTCCATCTATTTAGCTGAATCTCTCCCTCTCTCTCCATCTATTTAGCTGAATCTCTCCCTCTCTCTCCATCTATTTAGCTGAATCTCCCTCTCTCTCCATCTATTTAGCTGAGTCTCTCCCTCTCTCTCCATCTATTTAGCTGAATCTCCCTCTCTCTCTCCATCTATTTAGCTGAATCTCTCCCTCTCTCTCCATCTATTTAGCTGAATCTCCCTCTCTCTCCATCTATTTAGCTGAATCTCTCCCTCTCTCTCCATCTATTTAGCTGAATCTCCCTCTTTCTCTCTCCATATATTTAGCTGTATCTCTCTCTCTTTCTCCATCTATTTAGCTGAATCTCCCTCTCTCTCCATCTATTTAGCTGAATCTCTCTCTCTCTCTCCATCTATTTAGCTGAATCTCCCCCTCTCTCTCTGTCTATTTAGCTGAATCTCCCTCCCTCTCTCCATCTATTTAGCTGGATCTCTCTCTCTCTCTCCATCTATTTAGCTGAATCTCCCTCTCTCTCTCTCCATCTATTTAGCTGAATCTCTCACCCTCTCTCCATCTATTTAGCTGAATCTCCCTCTCTCTCTCTCCATCTATTTAGCTGAATCTCTCCCCCTCTCTCTATATATTTAGCTGGATCTCCCTCTCTCTCTCCATCTATTTAGCTGGATCTCCCTCTCTCTCTCCATCTATTTAGCCTGATCTCCCCCCTCTCTCTCTATCTATTTAGCTGGATCTCCCTCCCTCTCTCCATCTATTTAGCTGGATCTCCCACTCTCTCTCCATCTATTTAGCTGGATCTCCCCCTCTCTCTCTCTCTCTATTTAGCTGGATTTCCCTCTCTCTCTCTCTCTATTTAGCTGGATCTCCCTCAGTCTATCTTCCCACGTCACTATGCCACAAAACACGTATTAAAACCGACACTGGAAAGCTTCTGACCCTGGGGAGCGGAATCCACATGTAAGACATCCATATACAGGCGCCATGTTGTCTAGACTGTCCATTGATCATAGACTTTTTTTCCCCCTCTCTTCCTTCCCCCTCCTTTTAATTCTTCTCTTTCTCGCTTCTTGGGTTCTGTTCTTACCCTCGATTTCTCTTCTCTATTCTTCGAATTCTTAGTTTTCTCTATTTTTCTTCTCTCCCTCTCCTCTTCGAATTCTTAGTTTTCTCTATTTTTCTTCTCTCTCTCTCCTCTTCCTCTTCTTTATTCGCGTCTTCTCTCGTCTGTTCTTCAGTTTTATCTGGTCTATGTTTTTTTTTCTTTTCTTCTTTCATTTCTGTTCTTCTGTTCCCTTTCTTCCCTTCTTCACTTCCTCTTCATCCCTCTTTCTCCCTCTCCTGCTTCTCCATTTCTTATTATTATTACCTTCTCTTCTCTCTCTTGTTTATTTATCCTTCTCTTTCTCTTGCCTCACTCTTTATCTCTTTTTCTCCTTACTCCATTTTTATTAGTTTGTTCGCTTCCTTTCATTATTTCTTGCCTCTCCTTCTTCCTGTTTCTCCCCCCCTCCCTTTCTCCCCACTCCCCCCCCTCTCTCTCTCTACCCCCATAAGATTATAATGCCATAAGGGTTAATTTTGCTTGACGAGTTTTTTAAGCTTTATATATATATATATATATATATATATATATATATATATATATATATATATATATATATATATATATATATATTTTTTTTTTTTTTTTTTTTTTTTTTTTTTTTTTTTTTTCGATTCCTATTGGTTTCCCAATTGCCATCCTCTCTCTTTCTATAAAATATTTTTTCCTTATCGCCTACTTTAATTTTCTCTCTTTCATTCTCTCTCTCCCCCTTTTTTTCTTTTCTTTTCTTTTCTCTTTTTTGAGTGTGCTTTGGTCGTCCCGAAAAGACCAGTTGCAAAAGGATATCGTCATGCAAGTTGCACAAGTCATGCAGGGAAAATA